>NC_061862.1:114670536-114762834 GCF_907164915.1 Impatiens glandulifera | reverse complement strand
TTTGTAAATTCACATATTTTCATTGTAGTTTGTAGAAATAATTTACACATTGTATTCAAAACTATTTTAAAAATAAATAAACACAATAAAAATAAAAACTTGGGTTTGGAGGATGGGTTTGCACACTTAAAACCCCAAATTTGATTGGGTGCCTTATTTTTCTCCCCAATCCCGATTTTTATACCCGGACATGTCCGGCTATTAGCAGTATCCACTCGGGCTTATAGTACACATTATCATCCTTAATCCTCAGACTTTTGGTGCTTAAGTATGTCTAGTGGATGAATCATGTACTTGGATATTAAGCTACGATAGTAGCTAGAGATGACTACTTATTAGTTGGTGATTAGGTAGGTGCATGAGAAATATACCAAGCATTACAAGTAGCCAATATATGATTCACTACTCCTTGTTGAAGAACAATTATACTGGAACATAGATAATGTCATAACAATCTTATTTATAAGGAAAGAGTTTCCCAAATTGAAAAATCAAGTAATTAATCCTTAGGGCATGAACAAATACATAGCTTAGGTTGAGTGCGAGTTATCTGTCAATGAAAGTTGAAATTTTTGAGTCCATATTTTTGAAGTAAGTGGAAGTAGAAAGTGAAAGTGATAGGGGCACATATACATGGTTCTGAACTAGTTTGACAGCACCTCAGAGTTAGACTGATGAACTTTTTAATTAATTGGAGGACATGATGAGGTTAGACTGATGAATTTTTAATTAATTGGAGGACATGATGAGTTACTAGGTTTTGCTCATGATTTACATATAATTAAGTGTTAATTATAGACATATGAATTACTAGAATGATGCAATTCATGGCTCGAGGATTCAGTTCGTCCCGAATTGTAGTTATGTGTGGACAAAAAAGGTGAATCCAAAGATATTTGCATGAGTGTGTTTGGATGCAATTTTGGAATTGGGAAAATATGTTAAGAGAGTTTCAATTGAACTTTGGAAATGAAGAATGCGTGATGGCATACGGTTAATGAGGTAAGCATCGGTGGATATGGCATCGCCCAAATATTTTGGGAGCATTTGAGTCGACAAGAAGATATCGAGTTACCTCAAGTAGATGACGGTTTTTGTTTTCGGCGACATCATTTTGTTGGGAATATCAACACAAGAGCTTAGATGAATGATGCCCTTTGATTTTAGGAAGTCACATAGATTTGAAGAAATGAATTCACATCCGTTATCGGTTTTGAAGACTTGAATGGAGGATTGTAATTGGTTTGGATTAAGATGAAGAAGTCTTTGAAAATTTGACAAACTTTAGATCTTTCCTTCATTAAGAAGAGTCAAGTGAGGCGAGTGTGATCGTCGATAAAGATCACAAACCATCATTCCATTCAACACTAAAATGGATGATGTAGTGCATGTCTCGCAACTCAAGTGGCGTGTCGGATAGGGAGGTTCCTGCACTAATATTACCTTCTGAATCAATCAATCATGGCACACTGAATGACTTGTTGGATGCTAGTATCATCAATCATGTCACACATGCCTTGTTGGATGCAAGACGAGACAATACCTGGCGAGGGGAAACAATCGACCGGATGAAGACAAATCTTTGGAGGACGAAGGAGATTTTGAAGCATGATTTCAAATTTGCAAATCATTTGATTGCAAATTTGATTTCCAACTTATTGAATAACCTCCAAACATGAAAATGCACTCAGTTGATACTCATTCTTTTATCGATATCTCCAGTAAAATCACTATCAACATAGCCACACAAAGATAGAGGATTAGTGGTGCTATCTCTAGTAGAAATTAAACCTATATTTTATTTGTTGGTCCACTATAAATCTTGGTGTAATTTGTTGTTTGGTTGCTTTACATTTCTTCTTTGCTGGGAAAATTGTGTTGTTTTCCATTGTTTTTGTATTTCTACATTGTTGGTTGATTTGCATTGATTGTTTCTGTTTGGTTTACTTGTGACTTCCCACCATTTTCTTAGCAGGGATTATGCGTGATCGTCGTCAGAGGTAACACACTTGGGTCTGTCGTCCACAGACGAGTAGATCAACCAACTTATTGAGAAGCCTAGAAAATTGTTAGACAAACTTATCCAAGGCTAAGTCAATATTAAGATGTATTCATCAAAACACCTCCTATAAGCTATAATAGATTAAGAATGTCTCAAAAGATCTAATGGCATAAAATTAGGTTATTTTTAATATTCAACATTTTGCATTGGATGCATGTCAACCCAATATTGGGTATATTCTTTTATCAAGAAAGCTTTTTAAAAGAAACCATCTGTTCAAAAACATTAAGAAATCTCTTGTGGGCTCAATTCTGGTAGTCAACCTCTACATTGTAAGGAACCCAACGAAACATCATTTTTCTCAAAAATAAAATGCTTAATATCTGACACAATCAATACACAAAACGAATCAGCATTTTTCTCAAAAAAAATTCCTTAATATCTAATACAATCATACTTAATGAGATTCTGATTCACCTCCTAACAAAATTATAACAAAAAATTATAATTTGAACCAAATTACCTATTTGAATATAAATAATAGTTTATGAATACAAATTATATAAAATATGTACATACATATATTAAGAACATTTGTTGAAGAAATTAAATGTTAATCAAAAATAAATAAAAATAAACAATGTGTTGTCATTGTACTCATAATCTAATAGTATGAACTATGTAGAAAGAGAGTTCACCACCAGTAGCATATTTCTATATTAAAATATCTAAAAAAACATACATATGTTGTCTGTCAGTTAGCCTCTAGGTTTTTGTAGATTAAAACTGCACAACCGAACTCGGTTTCAACAAATGAAGAATCGGTATGTTCAGTTGTGTATCACTTGTTTTTTTTAAGTTAAGTTGAATTGCTAACACCCCTAAATTTCTAAACTCAACTACAGTAAAATGTCAGATACTAAAAATAACTCTTAAATAATTGGAAAATAAACATGTATTAAAAATAACATTCAAGGATATTCGCGCTTGTAGCACAAAAAAATAGAAGAACACCATGAAATGCAATTCATTCTTTTCCCAAAAAAGAAAGAAAAAAAATGCAATTGAGTGAAGGATGGTCTGACCTGGTTATGAGAAGCTTCATTAACCATCCTTCTGCAGTACAAACAAATTTTTTGAATACATATGTGGGGTTCAATATAAAGGAGAAAACAGTACAAGGTCAATCTTCTACAGTATGTAAAATTTTTGCATTTTAAAAGAGACAGAATGATGAAGGACATAGGAAATTACTATCAGAGAATTAAATTGGTTCTTAACCTAATGGTTCTTGTGTTGCAGTTACAAATGGAAATATAAAAGTTAGCACAAATAACAATTATGAAGAGTCTTTTTTTCTTATTTTTGTCGACCATAAGACCTTTGTGTTATCTGAAGTTCTTAATCAGACTTCAGAACCATTTAAATCAATTTCAAGTTAACTCGTACATTTATAAATTTCTTTGGGAAAAAGAAATCTTTCTAGTACTTCATAGACCCATTAGGCCTATGTGATCAATGAGCAGTCACATGAGGTTATTGACGTTTCCGTAGTAATGCACACAGTTAAGCTAAGGCATTGATGTTAAGGGAGTAGAGACAGTCTGCAGTTAACTTATATATGAGAATATGTTGTCAACATTGTGATGTTTTCCTAGGAAAGAAAACACAATAGTCCAAATTCCAAAGGCAACCATAAATCAGGGTTTTGTTTTAGCAGATCTGATACTCCACTAAAATGTAATAACCAAGAAAACGTGGGTGTAGTAATTTAGTATCTCAATTATAAAGTTCAATTCCGAAGATGGAAACAGTAAATGGGTGGGCATTGAAATGTGCAAATTTATTATCTCAATCACTCATATCGGATCCTTTAGATTACAAATAATCAAAAATATGATTCATCTTCCTTATGATGAGCCCATTTGAAATGGTTTGTAAAACACAGGATATATTTGTAGTTTGAATTTAATCAACAGTAGAGTAGTAAATGTTTTCTTACGTGAGCTTTAGTTTGAATTTGTGAAGCATTAATGTATTCAGTGTTTCAAATTAGGGTTATTTATATCATCATAAACCATACATACCAATGGAACATCATATTATACCCCATATTAAATTATCCATGGCAATATAAATATAAGAAGACACAAACATTTGGCATGATGAATGGAGTAATAGATATAATCAAGCATTATTATCTTCTTGGATCATACTAGATAGAATTTAGGTCTAGCGAATTGACTGCAAATGACCTCGCCCGACTGGATTTTTAACTGACTCACAAGCATGAATGGATGGAGGGAGGGAGAGAGAAATGGTAGTGAAAATACCGTTTTGAATTGCTAGGAGTAGGAAGGATTGCTGCTCTGGAGACAAGAAGTCTCTACAAATCCACAAGCCATTAATGTCTGTAACGGGGTCCCATGTAAGGGTTCTCCTAAAGGTGGACTGGAAAGGATCGTCGTCGTCGTTCGAACCGCTGGGAGGTCGTTGATTCGAATTGGACTCATTTTCAGTGTCGCTCTCCGATGAATCTCCAAAGATGTCCTTAAGAATGGAGGTAATCTCTCTCATCTCTTCGCAAATCAGCTCGGATGTCCACCGGTCAATCACCGATTAGGGGTGAGTAAACGCTAAACTCAACCTATTACATAATTTATATTTATTCAAATTAAATTTACATGACCCATAATTCAACCCATATTATTTATTAACATGGGATGAGTAATCAAATTTTTTTATTTTTTTAATTTAATATGTATTTAATTATTTAACATATTTTTATCCGTTTCATACGTTTTTGACATTTTAACATGTTTTCCACATTTTCACGTTTTGACACATTTTTAACACGTTTTTGATACGTTTAACACGTTTTTGACAAGTTTAACACGTTTTTTTAACACATTTAATATGTTTTCACACGTTTAACACATTTTTGACACGTTTAACACGTTTTTTTTTATGTTTTTGGCATGTTTAAACATTTTTAACATGTTTAACACGTTTTTGACATGTTTGACACGTTTTTCACGATTTAGACACATTTAATACATTTTTTACGTTTTTCACATTTTTGACATGTTTAACACGTTTTTCACATTTTTGGCACATTTAACACGTTTTGACACGTTTAACACGTTTTGACACGTTTAACACATTTTCCATGTTTTTGGCACTTTTTGACACGTTTAACATGTTTTCCACGTTTTTGACACATTTAACACGTTTTTGACACGTTTAACATATTTTCCACGTTTTTGGCACGTTTTGACACGGTTTTCACGTTTTTGACACGATTAATACGCTTTCATACGTTTAACACGTTTTTGACATGTTTAACACGTTTTTGGCACGTTTAACATATTTTTGATGCGTTGAACACGTTTTTCATATTTTTGGCATGTTTAATATGTTTTTAACACGTATAACACGTTTTTCACGATTATGACACATTTAACACATTTTGACACGTTTTTCACGTTTTTGACACGTTTAATACGATTTGACACATTTAACATATTTTTTTTAATATTTTTCACATTCTTGACACGTTTAACACGTTTTTAACATGTTTCACACGTTTTTCACATTTTTGGCACGTTTAACACGTTTTGACACGTTTAATACGTTTTCATACGTGTTCTCACATTTTAAACACATTTAATACGTTTTTCACACGTTTAACATTCTAAAATGTGGGGGGAAAACGTATTAAATGTGTCAAAATGTGTTAAACATATCAAAAACGTGTTAAACGTGCCAAAAATGTGTTTAAACTTGTCAAAATGTGTTAACGTGAAAAAATATGTTAAACATGTTAAAAATATGTTGAATATGCAAAAACGTGTTAAACATGCCAAAAACGTGAAAAACATGTTAAATGTACCAAAATGTGTTAAATGTACTAAAAATATATTAAATGAGCCAAAAATGTGTTAAACGTGTTCAACATGTCAAAAACATGTTAAACGTGCAAAAAATGTGGAAAACGTATTAACGTGTGAAAAACGTGTCAAATATGTCAAAAAAAACGTGTTCAACAATGCCAAAAACGTGAAAACATATTAAACATGTAAAAAAATGTGTTAAACGTGTGAAAAACGTGTTACACATATCAAAAATGTGTTAAACGTGTTAAACGTGCCAAAAACGTGAAAACCATGTTAAACTTATTAAAAACGTGTTAACATGTTAAATATGTCAAAATGTGTTAAACGTGCCAAAAACGTGAAAAACATGTTAAACTTGTCAAAAATGTGTTATACGTATTAAAAATATCAAAAACGTGTTAAATGTGACAAAAATGTAAAAATGTGTTATTAGTGTGAAAATGTGTTAAACATGTCAAAAACGTGTTGTAAGTGTGAAAACGTGTTAAACATGTTAAAAACATGTTAAAAACGTGTTAAACGTGCCAAAAACGTAAAAATGTGTTAAACGTGTGAAAAATGTGTTATTAGTGTGAAAACATGTTAAAAATGTTTAAAACGTGTGAAAAACGTTTTAAACATGTCAAAAACTTGTTCGACTTAAAGTTGGAAGATGATTAGTTTATATTGGATAAATAATATAGAATTAAATTAAATTTATAAAATTTGGGTAATTTAGGTACCCTAACCCAACCCAAATTAAACTCAACCCATACTCAACCCAACTCAAATTAACCAACCCAAATTAATATTTTGGGTTTGTGTTGGGCTGGGTTTAGAAAAACCCAAATTATGCTCACCCCTATCAATGGTCCAATGGCAAGGCTTCTTAGAGCGTTTTGCTTAAAGTTTGTTATTTACTTTTATTTTTAATCATTAATATTTTCTCAAGTAAATTTTCAATCAAATTTAAAAAATTTGTTTAAAATACATTAGATAGGATATTTATTTATACTATTAAATTTGAAATACTTTCTTTAATAGTTTAAAATATTTTTTATTATTTTGATTTTAATATTTGTATTAGTTTTATTAAACTTTTTTCGTCGATGAGTGTGAGCTGATCATAGAGAGATCGAATCTAGTCTTCTTTCGTGACATGACTTTTAAGAAGCACTCGTAAGATAGAGAGTTAATTTCTATCGATTGAACAACCTCTATTTTGTAAACCAATAAGTAAGGCATCTCGTCTGTTGACGTCCTTGTCGTTGTTTTGTAACCTCAAAACGCATACGACAAGTTTTCATGTCAATCCTTGTACGCATGGGTAATTTTCTTAAGAATAATGATCACGTTCTTGTTTGCGGATTCGATGGTTTAATTGGTTTATAGTCGATAGGCGAAGACTTGTGATGTTCAATCTTGAATTCATCGAGGAGCTTGAGAACCTCACCTTGAAAATGTGTCATTTTCGAATATCATAGTGTGTGGGACTCCATATCAGTTAATGATGTTATTCCGAATGAATTTGACTACATGGAATGATTTAAGGACCTTGTACAAAGCTGTATCTACCCATTTTGTGAAATAGTCGATTGGGATTAGGATGAACTCATGATCGTTGGACGCATGATGATGAATTTTATCGATGATATCGATTCTCCAAGTGGAAAATGACCGGTGACGTCATATTATAAAGCATGGAAGTAGGAGTATATTTTAAGTTGGCATAAATCTAGCATCGATGACACTTCTTGACGAAGGTGATGAGTAATGTTCTAGATTTTGTCAATAATATCAAAGTCGAATGATCCTTTTGGATAGTGTCATGTCGTTCATGTGAGGACCACAAGCCCCAGTATTTACTTCGTCCATAAGACGTGTAGATTCAACTTGGTATACACAATTAGGGATGACAACGGGTACCCTACCCGACCTAGAACCCGACGAGTATCTCTATTTCCTTTTCCATTCCCGATTCGTCGGGTACCCTATTACTCAATTTAAGAATTTATAATATTGTAGAGGTGGAAGAAAAGAAACATAATAATTTTAAAATTTGTAATATCGAAATGTTAAAAAAAAATTAAAACATTACTTAGAAACATACTTCTTTGTAGATTTTGAAGAAGATTTTGTTGTTGTTGAGTGAAGAAAATTTTGAATGGAGCTTGAAACAAAATTAAAGATTGAATATTAAGATGATGAGTGAGAAATAATATTTTGTTGTAAAGATAAAGTTAAAGGTGAAGATTAATGCAAAGAAATATTTTTTGGAAAAATATAAATTTTAAAGTTGGAGTGGAGTGTGGATAAGAGCAAATTAAATGGTGTATTTTTTATTACACTTGTAATGAAGAGGCATTTAAAAAGTTACATTAAGTATTAATAAAAAAAATTATTTGTCACATTAATATAGTCTGGTATCGGGTTTGGGTTTCGCATACTTCTCATCCCCAACCCCGTACCTTCTCTCCTTTCCCAATCCCGAACCCAATTTAAAATACCCGAATCCAACTATCGGGTACCTACAGGTATCGGGTATACGAGTATCCATTATTATCCTTATACATAATGATGGGAATAAAGCAGAATAATCACACTTGTCATAATAAATTATTCCTCACTTGATTGGATCTTTAGGAGCGAGAAACAATAAATATAAGAAAATATAAATGAAACAAGAACACAAAGATTTTAACGTGGAAAACCACCTCAAATCAAGGAGTAAAATCTACGAGACTTTTGTCCAAAGGAAACTTCACTATAATCATATGTTAAATACAAAACAAATGAAGATAAGAGTTAAACAAAGAAGAGATCTCATTATCTCTCTACATGTGTATAATAGATGGCTTCAGATGTGTTTTGATAAGACCACTTCCTCTAGTTTTTATAGTAGAACAAGGACAACTCAATAGTCTTTTTTCAATAAGACAACCATGCCCCTATTTAACACAAAAGAACTCTTGAGCTTATGGGATTATGGACTTCTAGACTTCTTAAACAGGCTCGAATTTTTATTACATAGTTGGGAGTCCAAAAAAATTACCCAACAAACTCCCCCATCACAACTATGAAAGGGTTGTTCCACGGTTGAACAAAAAAACTCGAACTTGTCTTTTGTTAGTATTTTGGTCAGCACATCAATGCCATTATCATATTTATGCACTTTCTCTAAAACTAACAACTTTTCATCTAGAACATCAAGTATCCAATGATACCTCACATCAATGTGCTTCGATCTAGAATGAAATGTTGAGTTTTTCTCAAGGTAAATCGCACTTTGACTATCACAAAAAAAAACACGTATTTATCCTACATAAAACCAAGTTGGGATAATAATTTTTAAACCAAATTAATTATTTACAAGCTTCGGTTGCTATAATAAGTACAGCTTCAACGGTTGACAACGCAACATATTTTTGAAGCCTGGATTGCCAAGCAACAGCTACCCCTACAAAAGTAATCAAATAATCAGAAGTAGATTTTCTCGAATCAACATCACCTACCATATCAGAGTCGGTATAACCAACTAAATTTAGACTCTCAATTCCAAGGCAAAGTTTCAAACTTTATGTACCTCAAAGATATGTCAATATCCACTTGACAACTTCCCAATGTTCTTTTCTTGAATTGGAAAGGATCCTATTCACAGTGCCAACGGCATGAGCAATAACTAGTATTGTGTTAACCATGGTATACATAAGACTTCTAACAACATAACCATAAGGAATATTGTTCATATCTTCTTTCTCATCATTGTTTGAAGGACAAAGTTTAAAGCTCAATTTAAAATGTGTCGCAATAGGTGTGGAAACATTATTGGCCTTCTCCATGTTGAATCTTTGCAACATTTTTCAATATATCGTTCTTGAGACAACCATAATTTCTTTGTCTTTTTATCACAACTGATTCTAATTCCAAGAATCTGATTCGTTGGTTCAAGATCCTTCATTGCAAATGACTCCCTAAGTCTTATTTCAACTTTTTAATTCACACAGCACTTTCACCAACAATAAACATGTCATCAACATAAAGTAAAAGAATAATGAAGTGATTAAGAGAGAATTTTCGCATAAACACACAATTGTCGGAAGTAGTCTTCTTATAGTTGTGTTCCTTCATGAACAACTCAAACTTCTTGTACAACTGTCGTGGTGCTTGTTTCAAGACAAACAAGTTTTTCTTCAATCTACAAACATAATTATCTTTACCCTTGACCTTAAACCCATTATGTTGATTCATGTAAATCACTTCTTATAAATTATTGTGAATAAAAGTCGTATTCACGTCCATTTGTTCAACTTCCAAGTTAAGACTAGTTGTTAAACTTAAAACAACTCTAATTGAAGTCATTTTAACAATAGGTGAAAATATTTCATCAAAATTAATAACCTTTCTTTGACTAAACTCTTTGACAACTAAATGAGCTTACGGTGTCGTGGAGCTGAAGTATGCGCATCTTGCTTCAGTCTATACACCCACTTAGTCAAAGCTTTCTTCCCTTTTGGTAATTCTACCAACTCAAATGTATGATTGTCATGTAAAGATTTCATCTCATATTGCAAAGCATTAACCCATTCTTCTCTATCAATAGCCTCTTCATATGACTCTAGCTCTCCCCTCCCCCCATCTGTCACCAATGTATATACATTATAAGAATATCTATTTGAAGGTTGTCGATCTCTCGTAGATCATCTAAATGGAATTATAGGTAATTCACCTTGCTCGCTACTATCATTCTCCATGTGAACATCATGTTCACCCTTAGAATCACCCTCTTACCCCCGATTTTCTGTTGAAATAGGTGAACTAGATAAATGAACTTTATCTAAATTTATCAACTCACCTTTTTCCTTCAACTCATCGTCTTTAGCTTGATCACTTTCCTCAATAGTCTAATCTTCAAAAAAGATAACATCACGACTTCTAACAAACTTCTTTGCAACTGGATCATACATTTTATAGTCAAACTCATCTTGTCCATAACCCAAGAAGATGCACTCACGGCTCTTCACATCCAACTTTGATCTTTCATCCTTTAGAATGTGAACAAAGCAACTACATCCAAATACTCGTAAGTGATCATAATAAAAATGTTTATTTCTCCATACCTTATTTGGAACATCGCCGTCCAAAGAAACTATAGGACTCAAATTAATAACATGTACCACCGTATGTAATGCTTCAACCCAAAACGTTAGGGGCAACTTGGTTTTTGAAAGAAAGCATTTAATCCTCGCAGTAATTGTCATGTTCATCCTTTACGCAAGGTCATTCAACTCAGGAGTCTTTGGATGTGTCTTCTGGTGTCTAATCTCATATTGTTTGCATTATGCATCAAATGGACCACATTACTCACCACCATTATCACTACAAATGCACTTGATTTTTTTTTTAGTCTCTCTTTCAATAAGAGCATGAAATTCCTTGAATTTTATTAAATCTTCATCTTTAGTTTTCAAAATATAGATCCAAAGCTTCCTAGAAGGATCATCAATAAATGTTATAAAGTAGAGCACCACTAATAGTTCATACTTTTAAAGGTTCACAAACGTCTGAATGCACTAGTTTTAAGAGATCCGACTTTCATGAGGGAGTATTATGCTTGAACGATACTCGAGTTTGCTTTCCCATAAGACAATGAGAATGATTCTCCAAATCTGTCTCACTCAAACCCGAAATAACATTTTCTTAACCAGCAAATTCAACCCATTTTCACTAATGTGACCAAGTCTCCAGTACCATAACTTGGAAGCTTTTTTACTTTATACAACATTCACATTATCATTATTTATCAAAGATTGCATTAAATATAAATTAAAAAATTTATCTCCTTGAGATACAACGAAGTTACCTTTCAAAAATTTCCATTTTCCAGAATCAAAAGAGCTTAAGAAACCATCACCATCAAGCTTTCCAGTTGAAATCAAATTCAACCTAATGTCTGGAGCATGTTGAACATCTTTAAGCACCAACTTCGACCCATTTCTAGGTTCTAAGAAAATGTCACCAATACCAATAACATTACTTACGGCATTATTACTCATCTTCAATACTCTAAAATTACCAGAAGTATAAGATTTAAAGTAATCTTTCTTTGGCGTGACATGTATGGTAACTCCTGTGTCAAACACCCAATTTGACTCATCGCATACAAGGTTAATTATATTATCATCGTGAACAATGAAGAGATCATATGTAGTTTTTGAGACGCGATCTTCACATTCATCTTTCTTTTGTTTAGATCCGTTCACTTTATTTTTTTAGCTTGTAACAGTTCTTCTTCATGTGTCCACTTTTACCACAATGGTAATATTAAGTTGACTTGCATTTTTACTTACACTTGTTCTAACTCTAATGTCTCGGCTTATCTTTCTCATCTCTACTATCATGTCTTCCCCAATTTTCAGCAACAAACACATTTGACAGTGATGAAGAGCCTTGCGATTTTTGTCTCAATTCTTCATTCAAGACACCACTTTTGACCATCTCCAATGTTATTGCACCATTAAAAACAAGGTTACAAAGAGAAACTTTAAAAGTCTTCCATGAATCAGGAAAAGTAGTCAATAACCAAAGTCCTTAAACATCGTCTTCGAATTTTATTTTAATTCCTGACATCTAATCAAGAACACCCTAAAACTCACTCAATTGATCGGTCATAGAAGCACTATCACTATATCTCAAATGAATAATCTTTCGGAGCAAAAATAATTTGTTACTTCCTGTCTTTGAAGGATACAAATTCACAAGCTTACTCCACAAAGTAGGTGCATTTATCTCATTTTGTATGTGCTTATAAACATTCTATTCAACAAATTGACTAATGAAACCACATACTTGTTCATGCTTAAAAACTCATGTCTCATCAGATTTAGAGATGAATTTCTCACTACCAAAAATTGGTAAATGCAAAGGCTTCACATATAAAAAATCTTTCATTTTACCCTTTTAGATATGATAGTTTGAACCATTCAACAAAATCATTATGTTTGTGTTAATCTCCATAAACCAATCAAAAATAAAAACGCTTAAAAGTAAACTCTAGTACCACTATGATGAAAATAAGGCGGAATAATCACGCTTGTGATAATAAACTATTCTCCACTTGAATGGATCTTTAAGAGCGAGAAACAACAAACATAAAAGAAAATATAAATGAAACAAGAACACCAAGAATTTAACGTGGAAAACTTTCTCAAATCAAGGAGTAAAAAATACAAGACTTTTGTCCAAAAGAAGCTTCGCTATAATCAAATGTTAAATACAAAACAAATAAAGATAAGAGCTAAACACATAAGAAATCTCACTATCTCTCTACAAGTATATAATGGATGACTTTCAGATGTATTTTGATAAGGCCACTTCCTCCAATTTTTATAGAATAATGAGGACAACTCAAGAGTCTTTTCCAATAAGACAGTCATGCCCTATTTAACACAAAATGACTTTTGGGCTTCTAGGCTTCTAGACTTCTGGACTTCTTAAACAGACTGAGTTTTTTTATTACATAATTGGGAGCTAAAACAAATTACCCAACCCATAAAACATGTTTTGTCCTTTGAATTACGACGATAGAGCATGCCTTCAACCAACCAATAATTGGTGGTGAATTGGCAAAGAGTTCGTCTTTCCTCCTCTCCAAAATGTGACAGTTACTTCCTTTTTCAATATAATTTTAAATTTGTTCATACCATGGTTTGGTTGCAACATTAGTGTTGGAAAGCGTTTGCTTCTCATAAACTCGATTGTATCTTTATTGAATCTTGAGAGGCTTGATTTGGTCCCCTTAGGAATCAGCGTCATAGTAGCAAGAATTGCTAGGGCATCAACAAATCTATTATAACTACTTCGAGCACCTTTTTCATACGCTAGTTTGATTCCAACTAGACATGCTTCGTACTTAGTCTCGTTGTTGGTGACAACATAGTCAAGCTTAATAGAGGTAGGATTGTAAGTGTTAGATGGATCGATTATGACAATGTTGATGTCGTATCCTTGTTTTTTAGATGTACCATCAAACATGAGCCTCCATGCATCTAAGTTGATGGACATGATCTCATCGTCTGGAAATGTCATTTCTTTATTGTCGCCTTCTACCTCGATGGGTCGGTCAACTAAGAAGTCAACCATTACACTACCTTTGATATAGTTATAGATAGTGTATGTGATATCGTACTTAGAATTCATCATCATCCATTCAACGATACGTGGTGAGAACAAAGTTCTTTAGAAAAGAAAACTGATTAGATCCAGTGTTAACACTAGCTTAAATAGACGGGCTTGCATATATTGGAACAACCTCACTATTACATAAGCTGGTATCCAATAGACATGCTCCGCGGGAGAATAGTTGAGTTTGTATCATGTCATTCTTTTGTTTATATAGTATATTGCGCCTTCATCATTGTCCTCGTTCTCTTAGATTAACATGCTTCCCATGGTTGAATCAGTTACGGTGAGGTATAGGATCAAGGGAACACTTGGCCTTAGAGGCATGAGAATTAAAGGAGACTATAAATACGCACTTTACCTTCTTGAAGGTGTGTTGACAGGAGTCGTTCCAAACAAATCTATGATCCAAGGAGCTTGAAGAAATGATCACATGTGGTGGTAAGCTTGTTGATGAAGCAACTTATGAATTGAATTTTACCTAATAGCCTTCTAACTTTTCGCTCTTTCTGAGTGTTCGGAAAGACCTTTTCAATTGCAATGACTACTAATCGACATTGGTCAATGATTATTGTCTTTGGGGTACGTCCATTCATACATGTTCACCATGCTTTAAAAAGCCAGATAAATGACTATGAATCATCACTGGACAATATGCCACATCCAAGTAAAATTGATTGTTCATGATGATTAACACTAACAAATGAGCAAATGGCATATCATAGCGGTTTGTCAAATATGTTGTGTCAAATATGATGACATCCGAGAAGTACTTGTATACAGCCCTAGATCTTCCATCATCCCAAAAGACATTTTTATATGGTTTTCCTCGTTACATCATATACATAAAAAAAATTTAAACATCTACTTTGCATTCGGTAGAAATATTGACATAGCGCTTCGGCATCACCATTTTCTAACAGCAACCGCCTAGCTTCTGAAATATAGTTTATGTATCTTCTCTCATCAAAAGTCATATTATTATATCCACTAGCTTCAACTACAAGTGATTATATGTTTTTGACAAAGTAATTTTAGCTTCGTCATTTAAATCTAATCTTCTACTCGCAATTAGATCTAGAACCTTATGAGATCTTAGATGTCTAAACTTTCCAAGACTCGAGATATGATTATGGTCATGGAAGACACTAGTTATCTCAACAGTACCTTCATTCGGAACTGTAACACTTATCTTAGTTTTATAGTTCGTCTGGATAGAAGGTCTACATTGTAAGATGTTTTCCCTTTGTAGGACATGCACCACTTTTGGCACAAGTGATGGAGGATCACTTTTGTTTGCCATCTAGACTGTTCCTTACTCCTAGCTTAGAAATACCAAAACATTTTGATTGGGCATAGGTGTTTTAAAATTCGTGAAACTCCTTTTTTAAAAAAGGAAAAGTCATTCCAATATTAGGGATTTGAACATCGTGTATTTGAACTTTGAGATCCATGAAGCTAGAGAATAAGAGAGAATCTGTATTAACAAAAAATAATGAAAATTTACACAATTTCATCCTGAACATTTCCATGTTCAGGAGGACGAAATGGTTCAGAACATGACCATGTTGGGTACCAATGGTTCCGAACATGATCATGTTCGGGACAAAATGGTCCCAAACATGGTCATGTTCGGGATAAAATGGTCTCAAACATGGACATGTTTTAGACCAATTTGTCCCCCAACATGACCATGTTTTGGACCATTTCGTACCCAACATGACCATGTTCTAGATTATTTCGTCCCCAACATGGACATGTGTTGGACCATTTCGGCCCCAACATGGATGTTCGGGACCATTTCGTCCCAAACAGACCAATATTACTAATATTTCACATTTTTTATCAGACATTCCACTTCAGTTTTAAAAACAACATTAAATTTTAGAGATTACACTCCACCTTAAAAGAACATTACAGTTCATACATTACAGTTTAAGTTAAAAATAACATTATAGTTTAGTTTGGTGGTCGTCTTCTTTGTAGTGGTCTTCTTCGTAGTAGTTGTCTTTTAGGTCGTAGTCTGCTTCGATTGGGTTTCTTATTGAGAGAGAATCTAAAGCTCGTACTTTTGAGCTCTTTTTGATAAGAGAATGCTATGATTTGATCATAGCCTGCCTATGATTTGATCATAGTTTGCCTATGATTTGATCAAAACTGAAGAAGAGCGCACGCTTTATTTTATTTTTTATTATTTGTTTTTCACCGTGGCATATTTTATACACATAACTTACAGGTGGAGGGTCGATGGGAAATCACTGCTCCAACATCGCTCTTCTAAAATATAACGACCTAATTTATTCGCTAGTATGTTCAATTAATGAACTCGTTTTCATTGTCATTTCCAGGAACATCAATGGTATATAATATATGTATGGTACAATGGTTGTGATTAGGCAGAAACTCTCTTCTTTTTCTTAATTTAAATATGTTTTCATTTATAGATGCATTAAATTAATTAAAAAATATAATATTAAAGTAAGAAAGTTAATATTTCTCCTATTTTGAATAAAATTTTATATACTAAAATTGCAATAATTCGATAAAATAATTTACCACTTCAAAACTATTCAAAATTTAGTCTTAATAACAATTGAATCAATTATAAATTTACATGATAATTAGTTTTATATTATACATTTTCTAAATTATTTTTACATCTTATTAAATTATAAAATAGTGTGCCCATATAAACAGTCCTAAAAATGTTTCTTAACACTTCAAATATTTATGAATTTATAAATCAATCTTCTAAAAAGTTAAAGCATTTATTGATTTGGTTAATTATTTAAGAAAAAGAAATGGTAATATAAAATTAATGTCTCAATGCAGCCTTATATCATAGCATATGTGATAAATCTCATATAAAATTCGGTCAAATTGGAGGGTTTTTCAATTATGTCGGATGAGAAATTAGTTTGTCATAAATATAAATATAATTAGTTTGTTGGTAAATATATATAAATATAAATATATATATATATATAAGTAGTTTTATCGTTACATCATCTGATTACTCTTTAAAATATAGTAAAAGATGTTTGCTAGAAGATTGTGACTAATTAAGATCACAACCAAGATTCAAATATTAAGAAAAATATAACACATTTATGAGAAAATAAATAAATGATAATAGAAAGAGGAGCCAAATAAATTATATATATATATATATAAGAAAGCCATAAGAAAAAAATTAAATACATTTTATTAAATTAAAAAATATTGTGCCCATTTAATTTTATATTAGTACTAAATTAATTTTTAACACTTAAAATGTTTATAAACTTATAAATCAATCTTCTAAAAAGTTAAATCATTTATTAATTTGGTTGGTTATTTAAGAAAAAAAAATAGCTATATAAAACTAGCCACATTATCCCGTGTGTATGCATAACAATATATACAAAATATTATTTATTTATAAATATTTTTAAAAATATTAATATTAGGAAAATCTAATTAATTTAAATCAATTGACCTTCATCTTGTGACTCACATTTTTTCATATATTTTTTTATCCCCTCGACAAAGCACCCCATCAATCTTAGTCGACCTCAATTAATGACACACATCTTATCTCTCGTCAAACTCAACCACTAATCCCCAATTGATCTTATCTTGTAACTCACACTTTTTCATATGTCTTTTATCCCCTCGGCAAACCATTCATTTACCCTAATCTTGTAACTCACACTTTTTCATATGTCTTTTTATCCATCAATAAAACACTCACCAATCTTAGTCGACCTCTCTTTTACTCTCACTTCAACAAATCAACTTAAAAGGTTGAACTTATATTGTTAAAATGTCTCACGTTCATCAAATTTGGTTCTTATATATATAATGATGCTTAATTTTCAAAGTGTCTGAATTGTCGGATCGAGAGTTGTAGTTAATTTAAATATGTATGTGAGAGTAAATTGACACTTGGGTCCGATTGTGGGTTTATCCGCTCATAAACTTAAAACGGTTAAAAATAAAATTAAAAATGTTATATGTATGTTTCGAATTCACAACCTAACAAAAACAAGTACAACCCTTTAACTAACTATACTAATAAGACTTTATATATTTAATACTAAATTTTATGAACGCGGGACATTTTAACAATATAACTAACTTTTTAACTAATTAATCTATATTATATATAATGATGCTTAATTTTCAAAGTGTCTGAATTGTCGGGTCGAGAACTGTGGTTAATTTGAATATGTATGTGAGAGTAAATAGATACTTGGGTCGGATTGTGGGTTGACCCACCCATATATTATTTTAATTAATTTAAATAATTTAATATTATGTTTTGATTAAGTTTGAAATAAATAAAAATCTAAATATATTTTTAAAAATATCATCTAACATTTTTAGAGATACATTGTTCAAAACTCATATCTAAATAAATATGATAACAAAATCTTTGGGGCATGACTTTAATGAGAAAAATTAACAAAAATATTAAATTGGTGCAACATTGTTTGTGACCTACACAATAATCCAAAAGTTTATATGATAAGAATTTGTTTAATATTTATTTCCCTATCTCACTGTTTTAAAATTATTTCACAAATTTATTAAATATTTAATTATTTACAGTATTATAAATTAAATTATTTAATTTAAAAAGAGTGAACTAAAAACAAGTTTAGAATATACTCACAATCTTTTGGATTAAAAATGATATTCTAATATAACGTGTCAATTCATTAATTTATTTTAATTCTCCTAAAAATAGTTTTATTAAAATATTTATAAAAGTTAGAACTATAAATGTTTGCATTATTGAAAAATAATTTTGACCAGAAATTCATTTTTTTCAAGAATCAAATAGCCGAAAACTTTTCTTACTCGTAATTTTGGATTCATAATTTACCCTAACAGGAGAAAGTTTTGCATTTAATCTTACTATTTCATTTGTTATAATGAAAATTTAATTTATTGAAGGCTGTATCACAAGGTCAATTATTTTATTAAACTATTTAAATTACGTATTATTATAAAATATAAATAAAACCAAACCTCTCAAAAACATCAGATTGAACAAAACATCTCAGAACATAACTCTATGCATGTTTCTACTATCAAAGCATTTTGATAATCATGTACATTTGTATTTTATATAATAATAAAAAAAAGGACTAGTTGAATAATGATTCAATTTGAAAACACTTCTAATTTATCTATTCAAATAATTTCATGTCTTCAATAGGGTCATTTAGGGGTGAGCAAATGGGTAAAACCAATCCGTTTTATCCGATCCGTATTAAATCCAAACTAAGTTTATCCAATCCGTAATCTAAACTATTTTAATAATTAATACAAATCGGATACGGATTGGATTAAAAATAGTTTGGATAATTCAAACTAAAAAATAATATTTATATATATTAGCTTGAAATTAGTCAACATTTTTTTTTCTAATTTTTTTTTATTTTTTTAAATTTTTTTAATTTTTTTTTAAATTCAAATTTTTTATTATTATTAAATTTGAATCTGAAAAAAAAATAATAATAATAATAATAAATAAAAATAAATATAAATATAAATATAAATATAAATATAAATATAAATATAAATATAAATATCTTTGTTTGGATAATCCTAATCCAATCTGATTTAATTCGATCGGATCTCAGTCCAATCCGAAATATCCAATCCGAATTAGTATTTACTATTCAGATTGGATTTCGAATTAAACCACCCAATACTCAACCCTATCCTAGGGCATCTCAGGAATGGATAAGCAACAGCTGAACCTAAGTCTATAACTTTAATAAACATGTAAATTTTCATTTTTTTGCATAAATATGTTATCATTTACCAAAACTTAAGCTACATGATCAACAACTTGTACAAATCATAACTTCTAACATAACAAATTGTATCAAAACCTGAAATATAATCCAATCAATAGAAACCACTAATACAAAAGTATAGCATCAAATAGTAATTATTGCTACTATAATAATAATAATAAAAATCCTAACTCTGTTCTCTCATGTATATCAACTAGCATACAACCAAATTTAGTAACATTCAATCAAAGAAAAGAGGTTTAAACCATGATCTCACCTACTCCTCACAAAGCTAAATGGGTGCTGCACAAGTAGTCCTAAAATGCCCAGTTTGGTTGCAACGACTACAATGCACCACTCGCTTCACTCTTCCCCGGTCCTCCGCCCGCACCCTCTTCTTCCTCGGCCTCCCAGGAGGCCTAAGTGATTTCGGCGGGTTAACGAAAACCTCAATTGCATTATTAGCATTCATTTCTCCTCCAAAGGTCGGCTCCCTCCAAAGTGTCTTATCCGGAATAGGATGGATCGTTTGCGAATACGTCTTCCTATAAGTCGCCACTGTGAAACAACTCTCTGTAAACCTATGCACATTTTGCCTGCACGAAAGAAGAGCCGCAACCGCATGAGCACAGGGCAAACCATAAAGTTCCCATCCCCGACATAGACAGCATCGGTTTCGTATATCCACTATGTGAGTTCCCTCGTGAGATATTACTTCGAACTCGGCCTCGTTCGCTCTCAGCACTTGGTACGTTCGCGCCCGATCGAGGGCTTCGGCTACGCGTCTCTCCGCTGTCGGGACAAGGATCGATGTCCACTGCATGCTCGTTTCTCGTCGCTCGTTGAACCAAGTCATGAGTTGTCTCCGGATACACTCCGTCATTTGGATGATCGGGAGGCCAGAAGCTTCTAGAAGCCAGGTGTTGAGCGATTCAATTATGTTCGCTGTTAGATGTCCGAATCTCGTTCCTTCGAAATAAGCACTAGCCCATAGCCGGGGCGGGATACGTTTGATCCAATAAGCTGCATCGGGCGAGACGTCATTAATCTCGGCCATTTTCAAGTCGTATTCCCTAATGGTGAGGGAATAGGCGAGTTCCCATAGGAGGTTGACAAGCATTGTGTTGTTAAACTCCTTACGGAAGCTCTCAGTTAAGTGACGCATGCAGAAACCATGGAATGCAGTTGGGAAATTCGCCTCCACACCGTCGATAATGCCCTTTTGCCTATCCGACAAAATGGTTAGTCTTGGCATGTTCTCTGTGTTGACCTCGAGCAAGTTGTGAAGCTCGGACAGGAACCACATCCAATTTTCTTCGGTTTCTTCATCAACAACCCCAAAGGCCAAAGGGAATAAAGCACCGTCTCCATCGAATCCCGTAGCAAGGAGCAACGTACCTAAGTATTTACTCTTAAGATACGTTCTATCCAGACCAATTAAAGGACGACAGGCGTTAAGAAATCCGAATATAGAGGCTTGAAATGACACAAAAAGCCTTTGAAAGGAGTTATCAGTTGGACTCGAGTAAACAGAAGCAATGCTCCCGGGATTGGTTCGTTTAACTTGCTCACAATATTGGGGAAGAAGACGATATCCCTCTTCGAACGATCCCCTCATGGCTGCCATGATTCGCTCCTTCCCTCGCCAGGCTTGCTTGTAAGACAATGTGATTCCGTGCATACGATGAATCTCTTCGAGTATCTCCTTCGGTTTGTAATTAGGGTTTTCTCTGAGGCGTTGCTCTACAGAGTTTGCCACCCATTGAACCGAGGCTTGTTGATGGCCAAGATGACCTATTCCTCCACACGTGTGGGAATCATGGATCGTCCTTATAGTGAAGGTAGGTACACCCGGAAGCTTTGCAGCATGTATACGCCACGGGCATCCTTCACTAGAGCATTTAGCTGTGAATCGAGTTTTGTCTGATTTTACTGTTTGTATTTCGAAGTGAAGGGCGATAGCTGTGTCTCTCAGTGCCCTTCGACAACTTCTCACGTCTGGGAATTCTTGGCCAACTTGCAGTTCATAGCTTGAGCTTGAAGCAAGCATGCGTTGTTGGAGAATAGGCGATATAACAAGGTGGTTTTCGTCGTTATCCATCTCATTAACGAGTTCAATCCCCATTTCATTGTTGTGATCCAAAGCCAGTTCATCAATATTTTCGTCAAGTTCTTGGGTGTCTGAAATAACCAATTCATTGTTCTCAACTATCGCTAACTCATGGCCATGTGAATGAAGAACCACTTCATGACTTTGACTTTCAGGCTTCCTGTCCACAGACCCATTTTCATGTTCATGTTCATAGCCATGACCATCATCACCCTGCCCTAAATCCATATCATGATCAACTACCTGACCCAAGTCCAATTCTTGATCGTGATCCTGCCCTAGTTCCAATTCATTGTTCTGGCCAAGAACCAGATTGTGATTATGAGCTAAATCTAGCTGCTGGTGGTTTTGTTGCAGATGAATTTTGTCGAGCATCAAATCACGGTTAGCCATGTAAGCAAAAATACTAGAACAAGTCCTCACTCAGTTCAAGTTTCCACCTATCAAACACTTGCTGAAAGAACCCCTGTTGCAAAGGTTTTATATAAAAACATCTGAGTCCTACAACCCCATTTAACATCTCCATGATAACAGTAAACAAAAATGTATAACAATTAACAAATCAACCTATAAATTTAGCAATTTCAGTTACTCTTCATAAAACATATCAGAACACAAAAAATACATACCTAGTCAGTGGTCAAGAGAATCTAATAAACATCAATTTCTTCATAAACAGCTCCAAATGATCATCGTCTGAACTTAAATTGACTAAACAAGAACAATAAACAATAAACAACAATCAACAATCAACCACTTATAATAATTCAGTCTTAAACTAGAAAACTAGAATTATGAACCTTACGTACCTTGGGAACCCTAGAAGCTCCGATCAGCCAAACAAGCGTGGATCACAGAGAAAGAATCCACAATCTTAAGCACGGCAAAAGAAGCTTAAAGGGGAGAGAAATTGGCGGGTAATTCAGTTGGTTTATGGGATATAGAGAGAGAAGGGAAGGGGAGGGGCGAAGGGGTAAATCGGAAAGAGAGAAGAGAGTCTCGAGGGCAGAGATGGAGAATGAGAATTACAGGGGTAAGAGGGAAGAGGCGTCGTCAGGGATGAGATGGGAATTGTAAGGAGAAGGGTAAGGAGAGAGACGTGGGGTATTTAGGTCAAAATATTGGCCCAATATCTCCTTCTTTATTTCTATTTTACGATTTTGCCCCTCTTTTATTATATATTTTCTTCTAATGCTTCCAACCCCTGTTCCTTGTCCTTTCCATTCTACGGTTTCTTATAATATTTATTATATTATATTATTAAAAAATTGAAAACTTTTGATAAAAAATCAGTTTTATCAATAAGAGAAAATTTAAATATGATTATGATAAAAAAAATATATTTTGATTTCCATTCACATGTAAAATTTGTTTAGTATCTTAATTATGATTAAGAATGACTCAAATTATTATTTTTCTTATTTTTTAGTTAACCATTATTAAATTATATATATTTTTTCTGCTAACGTAATAACATTGGCAGTAAAAAAAACTTAATTTTATACTTAATCATTATACAAATTTTATTTTCTCAACTTAAATTTATAGTATTAAAAAATTTCGAACCAATTTAAAATTGTTCTTAAAATATCATAAAAAGTTTACATCATGATGCATCAACTTGGGTAGGCACTCGCAATACTTTAATCATTCAATTGAACCTTAAGATTGGTGTCATTCGATCGGGTTATGTTTAAACTTAATACACAAGGTCGAAACTAAGTTTTGGAGCACTACAACTCTCGGAATGAATTTTTGAGTGAAGAGTGGTAAGTTTTTGAATTTTATAATGATGATTTTGCCTTATTTCAAAATGTCGTAGAGTTCATAATCTCCATTTGAAAATCGGTCTAAAAGGAATTGTAGAGGATCATCTTAACTTTCCAACCCAAAAGAAATGGTGGGATGTAAATGAGTCGAGCTTCTTGTGAGCAACTCGTGAACCGCTCGGTCAAAGTTCGATTCAAAAGTTCGGTCAAAATCGAATTCGAGTCAGCTCGTTTAAGATTTGAGCCGAGTTCGAGTTTAGGTAAGACTCGCTTGATGGCTCGTCGAGCTTTTTCAAGCCTAATCATATAAATTTTTTTATTATATTTTACTTTTTAATCAAAATTTGAAACATACCCATAAGACTATTCATGAGCTTATTGCTTATGGGCCTTCCCAAAATTCATTTATTCACATAACCATATTTTCTATATTCTTTTCTAAATTTTAAATCTGCACATTAATCTTTGAATGATTTGATTGTCCCTAATCACCTCATGTTCAGATTTGTCTACAACAATTGTAGATTGAATATATTTTTTTTTTATAAATTTTGATAGATGGAACTAGAGTGGTCAGACGGGCCAACCCATGGCGGGGCGGGCCTACCCACTAAAACTCATTGTTTGACGGGTCGACGGCGGGCTGAAAATCCCCAACCCAACCCAAGGTGGGTTACGGGTTAGGCGGGCCAACCCGCGGGTTGTCTCACTACAAATATAAATAAATAAAAATCATTAATAATTCTAAAAAACAAGAGTTCAAAAAACATGATCAAATAGTTATAATACACACCAAACAAGAGTCTTGTCTATTATTACACATTAATTGACCAAATAATTCAACAAAGTAACTAAAATTTGAAAATTTCATAAAATTTAAATTTCACTAAAGTCAACATTCTTTAAATATCATCATTCGAGATAAAATAGACGTTTTAGATAACCATTCATCATGTTTAGCACTTTTAAATTCATCAACATCCAAATTAATACCTTGATTTTGAGAGGAATCCATTTCGAAAATGAATCTGTTATTTAACAGAATATTAAGTTTCAGACTTTCAGTATGAAGCTTCTAGAATTGAAACCAAGTTTGAATCCACGAACTCTTGAAGGCGAGAACGAAGAGAAAAAAACGAAACAAATAAGTAGTCGGCGTCCAATGGGCGAAGTATTGAGTATTGACTGTTGTAGTTTGGAACCAAGTTTGAATTCGTGAACCCCTAAAGGTGTGAACGAAAATAAAAAAAGACGGAACAAATAAGTAGCCAGCGGCCAATAGGCGAAGTATTTAGTATTGACTACTGCAGTGCTATTTGGGAGAGAAAAAAAACAAAGGCTATGCGACAATAAGGCTATAAATCAGATTAGATTTTTTTTTTTGCCAACCCATAGGCCAACCCAAGTTAGACCCGCCTAGGCCCATGACCCGAGCGGGCTAGCCCGTGTAGGCCCACTTCCAAATGGGTTGCTAATATTTTAACCCAACTCGTCTAAATTGTTTGATAGGGCAAGCCAACCCAACGGGCCTAACCCAAATTAACGGCTCTAGTTGGAACTAGCTAGAAAAAATAATATACTATAAAATTTTAAATTTTGGAATAGACTTATATTAACAAAATATCTAACAATGTTCGACAATATTATTTTTTGTTAATCATTATACAAAAAATATTATATTTATTTAATATAACATAAAATATACGTAGGAGTGAGAAATATTGTCGATATTATAGGTATATCAAAAATATTGTACCGTAATATATCAAAAATATCGAATTTTTTAGTATACCGAAAAAAAGTAAGGTATGATACTAATATTGAAATTATTGGTACAATAAAAATATAAGATTTTAATATTTTGGTATATCAAGATATACCAAAATAATAATATTTATAATTAAAAAATATATATATATTATATAATACTTATAAGGAAATAAATAGATTTGATATTAATTTAATTATAAAAACATCATTTTTAAAAATTAAAATATAATTATACTATAAATTATTTGATATAAAACTAATTTTATTTCACTATAAAATGTTTTATTTTTCAAAATAAACATAATAGAGTCTAATATGTTTTCAAGTTATCTCAAATACAATACACGACTTAAAAATATTTTTCTTGAGAAGACTTTTGATTTATGGTTGTCTGTTTTTATTAATATGCAACTAAGGATTTGAAATAATTGTTCGGTGAACTGGTGATTGATGAATTGTAATTTAAATTTTTTTTAACATAAGAAATTAATATATAAATATATTTAAATTCGACCCTTTCGAGCCTTTCAAGTCGAACTCGAGTCTATGGTTATATGATCGAGTCGAGTTCGAGCTTAATATTGAAAGCTCGATCGAGATTGAGTTCGAGCCAATAAAAAACAAGTCGAGCCGAACTCGAGTCAGGGCTAGTTCGAGCTCTGCTCGGCTCGTTTACACTCCTAGTGCAAGGATGGATTATCAAAATTTTCCAATTTTGCCAAGTGACAAAATGAAGAACCGATCACCCTATTCTTTTTCGAACCTAGATCTTGGCTAAAGGTGGATGAAGACCCTTATGACTGGACATTGGAGGAAGATGATGATGTGGCCCCTCCAAAATTCAATTTGGTGCCCTTTTACTGCGTGTTGACCGAGTGAAGCGCGTTGACCCCTGAGTTGATTTGCGTTGACACGGGGGTTAACTCCCCGAGTTGACCTCTGCCTATGACTGTCGCCCCTCTTGGCGCGTGGGCGCTCTTCTCCGGCACCAACCGCCACACGCCACCTTGTACGGAAGAGCTCCGACGGTCCTTCGAGGGTAAAACATATAGGTAAAAAATATATATTTTTCTTTTATTCGTTTTGAGCACTTTCTTGAAAAATGTAAAAATTAATATTATACTCAAAACTCATTATTTTTTGAGTCATCTTTATAAAGGTTATAAAGGTGCTAGTCTTAAGATATGATTATCATATTAGATTTGTTATATATATATATATATATATATTTTTGTGTGTGTTGATGTACAATTTTCCTTTTTACAATCTTTTAAGACTTAAATTTTTTTTTTTAAATGTATCCTCAAATATTCCCAGGGATTGACAATTAACCGGTGATTCCATAAACATGAATGGATTTGTTCCCAATTCATTCAACCTCAGACTATTGGGAAGTCTTTAAATTATTCGCTCTTAACTTTAAAAGGAAATCTAGACAAAAAAAAAAGGTAAGAAAAAATACACCGAGAAACTTGAAGCAAAAGAATCTGTACGGTGTACCTCATTCAAATTTTTAGCTAAAAAGAGTTTCAATTTTAATTTTATTTAAAAACTATTAAAAATATTGTAACTTCAAGTGAGGATAATTTGTAGGTCATACTAGTTTTTATAAGTAATAAATAATGATTTACAAAATGAAAATAATTATTTTCAATACGTGACTTGTAACAAAAACACAGAGGCTGTTATACTGTAAAAATAAAGTCCGTAAACTTTCAATTTGCAAGTAGAGCTTTTAAATGGAGAATTAATTAATAGTTACTTTTTTCATATAAAAAAAAAGTGAAATGCAGATTTTGTGAATAGAAAATTGATAATAATTTTAAAAAAAATTACAAACACATCTTTTTTAAAGAATTTAGATACATCAAAACAACAAAACTAAAATTATCACAACTAGATTTCAAACAAAAACAAAAACTTATGTGAAAACAAGTTTATATTAATTTTCAAATATCACTTACTCATGAAAAGTTTTAACTAATTTGGATTAGGAGACTAGATCAAGCTCGATAGGACCCCTTCCTATAATAAAATCTAAATGATTCTCTAGAAACTCCAAACTTTTGCAAACTTTTCTAACAATCTAAGAGATGTTCTCAAATTTTAACTAATGTGGATTATGAGACTAGATCATGCACTATGAGCACTTCATATTGTAAAATCTAAATTTAGATTTTATATAAATTCTCTAGAAACTCAAAACTTTTGCAAACTTTCCTAGCAATCTATGAGAGGATATCAAAGTCAATGCAATGACTTCTCAAACCAAAATGACCCGATATCTCTCTTGAGCCTCGACATGAGTCACACAAAATAACGACAACTAGAGATTGTAAAACTCTTTTAACCAAATTTTTTAATAAAAGACAATTTGTGTTCTCCAAATTTTTGAGATACGATAAAGTATTAAATAAATTAGAGAAATCTCGTATAAATTAAGCTCTATATATTAATTAATTCATAAGTTTTCTCATATTAGTTAACTTTTCTATTATTATTATAAATAGATAAACTATTGTAATTATTAAACATTTAATCAATAATATTATTTATATTTTTCTCTTCAAAAATTCAATCAAATAGTTTTGATTTATATTATCAATCATAAAATTAAACTTGGTATTCGAGTTTATAAGAGAAAACTCCTAAAATGATTTTAATGAAAAATAATATTATTTCTTTGTTCTACCAATAATAATTGAAAACGTAATGCTTAGTAAACATAATTATATCTATTGGAAATCGTTAGTTACTCCAATCATGATAGTTTATAATTTTATGGATATAGTATAAGAGAATTTTAATTTTTTTTACAAATTTCTTCAAAAAATAGATGATCAAAAGAATACAATTCAAATCAATAATCCAGTATTTAAACAATGACGTATCCAACATCAAAGGGTATTTGCTGACTCTTTTCAACATTGACCGACGAGATTCGTCAACAAGTCTCAAAATCATCATCGACACAAGAACTTTGAGAAACCTAGAGAAAATCTATGTTTCTCAATCAAAGAGCAGATTATTTCAATCACTAAGTCAACTCCTAAACACCTTCTTAACTTCATTCAACATATTAAAAGCTAGTCAGATGCACATATGTTGTCGGACAATATGTTTTGGATCAAGATCTGCAACTAACTCTATTCAATGGGATCCGAGACGAATTCAAGTCGATGATATGTGGTCTAACTTCCGGACAAGATCTATCATTTGATAAGATGATAAATATCTTTCTAAATTATGAACAACGAGTCATATTCAAGAAAAAATTCCATTATGAAAATATTTTGTCCTCAAACGTTTCGACGAATGTTTCTTATTTATAGGCATTGGGGAAGAAAGAACAAAGACAAAACCGAGACAATAATCTTCCACAATGTAATTTTTGTTATAAAATTGTTCATCGCTCTGAAAGTTATTTTTATAATCCAACTTGTCAAATATGTAATGTACAAGGACATTGTGCTCTCGAGTGCCCTAGGTTTAATGCTTCTACAAATCTTACGACAATATTAGTTACATCGTCTATTATTGTAGATCCCACCTTGTGTCCAAATTCAGGTATTATCGACCAAATTACTTATAATAATCTTAATAATATACACGCACATGTTCCTTATACAGGTACTTAAACTATTAAAATCAGAAACGGTATGTCTTTGAATAATTTATAATATTGGTACCACTAAAATCTTAAATCAACAAAAATCTCTTTACTTACATAATATCTTACATGTTCCGGACATTATTAAAAATCTGACGAGTGTCGCGATATTTTCATAAGATAATAACGTATTTTTGAATTTCACCCGAATGTTTGTCTTATTAAAGACCAAGATACGAAGACAATGTTTCTTAAGGGTTTACTCAAGGATGAACTTTATTGCATTGACCCTATTGAAAGTTCGTTTTCAATATGTTAATAAACAAGTGTTTATTGGTATTCGATCTCCAACTCAAATTTGGCTTTCACGACTTGGACTTGGACATCCTTCAAGCGCTACTACATCTTTAGTTATATCACACTTTAAATTACCAGCTTCAAGTAGTAATACTATTTCTTTTTGTGGATCATGTCAAGATGGAAAAATACATAAACTACATTTTTCGACTTCTAAATCTACATGTATGGCTCCTTTAGACCTAATTCATTCGGATGATTGGGGACTGCTCCTGAATTTTCGTCTACTAGTTGTCGTTATATTATACATTTTGTGGATGATTTTAGCAAATTCACATGGATATATCAACTAAAGAAAATTCTGATGTTTTCAATACAAATATTAACTTTCTTCGACTTGTTAAAAATTGTTTAGTTGTAAAATCAAAATATTACAAACTGATTAGGGAGGAGAATATAAAATTTTCAAATCACTAATGGATCATCATGGTATCTTACATCGCTTATCTTTCCCAAATACTAGTGAACAAAACGGTATTATTGAACGAAAAATTCATCACATTACGAAAACTGACATCACTTTATTGGCTCATGCATCCATGTTACTATATTATTGGAGTGAAGTTTTTAATACGGCCACATATTTTATTAATCAACTTCCTACTTCGACATTACAACAACATTCACCATTCAATATTATATTTAACTCTTCTCCTGACTATGGTTTTTTGAAGACATTTGGGTGTTCTTGTTATCTACTCACACGACCGTACAATCACACAAACTCGATTTTCATACTACTGAATGCAGTTTCCTTGGTTACATCTCATCTCACAAAGGTTATAAATGTCTTTACATTTTGTCTTGATGAATATTTATCTCTCGATATGGCACTTTTGACGAACTCATTTTTCATTTTAAAAGTAAGGACATTGTGCACTTGTCTAAACTACTTGAAGATAATGAGACATCTCTTCCGACAATTATACTTAATTCATCAATACCACCTCTATTATCTCATATCACTTCATCTTCTCCACCATCACCTTCTTCGACCTCCACAACATCACCAAACATTATATTACCGTTTCTTCAACACAATCAATTATCATAACAATCCATGCACCTAAATCTCCTACTCATTAGATGATCACACACAACAAAGCACGATCCATATCATCATCAGCTCTTACTACTACTTCTTCTGCTACTACACCTACGTATTTTACTAAAGTTAATAAGGATCCGCAATGGTGTCTTGCCATGATAAATGAATATAATGTTCTTATTCAGAATAAAACATGGTCTTTTATTCCTTGTTCACCATCTCATAATCTTGTTGGATGTAAATGGGTTTTAAACTCAAGCATAAAGTTGATGGGTCTATTGATCGACATAAAATACGTCTTGTGGCTAAAGGGTTACTGTTAGATAAAATTAGACCGGTCAACAGAACTTAACATAAATAAACCTCCCATGCAGGAACAAAGAACCGGACCAGTCAAAGTACCCAACCGGATTGAGAAAACCAACCGGTCAGATCACTGAGCCGGTTAAGAAAACTCAATCGGTCAAGGTATCTAACCGACTAGAAGCCAAGGCAAATAACCGGAAGCCATTTGCTTAAAGACAAATAACCAGAAGCCATCCGCTTAAAGACAAATAACTGACAAGCATAAGAAGACACTTCGGGTATCTGTTGAGAATGATACCAAAGGAACAGACTGAACATTTCCATATTAATACAAGTCTGAGGAAAGTCTGCAGGCTGCAGAAGACAGTCCTACAAGATCTTTCCACTTCAGGATAAATCAGAAAGGCAATCTTCCAAGTACAGACAACTGTCTAACCGACAGTTACCACATTGAGTAAAAGACAAACCTAGCCGGTTTGTCCCATATACTGGGAGAACAGACTGCCAATTCTGAGAGGTTGACCGTCAGGTCTGAAAAGTTGACCGCCAAGTCTGAATCACTGAACCTCTGCTCAGCCAATCAAATTCAAGGAAGTGAAATATGACCGTTGGCATATTTCACCTATAAAAGGAGCAGCTGAAGAAGAGTAAATGCGGGACATAGTGAACAATTAATGTACAAGTGATAAGATTGTGTTCTCTCTCTAGAAAAAGCCTAAGTGCTAAAGTTGAAGTGTGTATTTACAATTTCGGCGTAAATTTTACGGGTGTTATCGAGCAGGAAATAAGTCTCGATCGGATTGTATTTGTATTCCTTAGTGAATATCATTCTCGCGGTTTCGAGAGGAAGGGGTGACGTAGGAGTTTTATCTCCGAACATCCATAAAAACTTGCCTTGTTATTTATTTTCTGCCTGACTTACTTTATAACCGATCTGTACTAACCGACCTACACCATCCTGACCGACTCCACACTATCTAAACCGAATCACCAAGTTACAAAAATCGACCCATCAATTTCCAAACCTGTCCTATTCAAAACCGGTTCTGTCTATCTCTTGAGTGTGCTGCTTCAACCTGAAACAAACCACTTTCGCGCTTAAACCTAGTTCAAGGGTTTGTGACAGTTTGTGTAGTATTGAAACCCCGGTGTTAATCTCTAACCGGATTAGTCACCACCCTTTGAGTAAAACGCGCTAACCGGCCCAACCCCGGTCCTCCAGCCGCGACCTAGATCCTAACAGTTACATCAACAACAAGATATTGATTATGAAGAGACATTCAATCCTGTGACAAAACCCACTACTATTCGTGTTATTCTTTCTTTGACAATATCTTATTAATGGTTCATTCATCAACTTGATATTAATAATGCATTTCTTCATGAGTCTCTACAAGAAGAAGTTAAATGGCATAACCACTCGATTTTGTCTATCCATATTTTCCTAATCATATATGTAAACTTCATAAATCAATCTACGGTTTTAAACCGTCTCATCGTGCTTGATATGTTACTCTTCGGACTACTCTATTATCTCTTGATTTAATAGAATCGAAACTTGACACGTCACTCTTCACGTATCATGTGCCTCAAATAACCGCATATTTTTTTAGTAAACATGGACGATATTATTCTCACAGGTAACTTAAATTAAATAAAAATAATTTTCACTTTGTTCGAAAAAAGTTGCTTGTAAACAACTACTCATTCAATACATTCTTACTGAAGATCAAGTGATTGATATCTTCACTAAAAGTCTTACTTCCGATCAATTTGATCTTTTACGTAGCAAACTCATCATTTGTGCCTCATACTTTTGCTTGAAGAGGATGATAAAGTTTTAAACAAATGAGAAAAATCTATGATTTATCTCCTATTAATTAGACTCTATATATTAATTAATTCTTAAATTTTCTATTATTAGTTAATTTTTCTATTACTATTATAAATATATCATCAATAATATTATTTCAATATTTCTATGCAATAACTCAATTAAATAGTTTTGGTTTTGGTTTATATTATAAATTATAAAATTAAACTGGATCTTAATCTTTTCAAACTTATCATAGAATTGCATAATAATTTTTGATGATATTTTATTTTAATCAGGGAATTTTACTTAGAAGCTGCAGCCATTTCTACTAATTAAATAAAAACATTATTCAATTTCTCATCCGGTTTTGATTTTTCTTTCTCTTATTCTCCCAATTTTCACAAAATGAAAATAGTAAGACAAGAAAATAATGGACCTCCTCAAAATTACCACTTACATATATACTAGAAGACAACGGGCTTTCTCATTCTCGCCATATAACCCATAATAGCTTCCTCCTTCAAAGCTCAGATCTCATCTACTACACAAGCTCATTCATAGGAAGAAGAATGCGTAATCTAATATTCGCAGAGAATTCGGCTTCGGATGCTTCATCTACTTCTTCGTGTTCCTCATTTCACTCTTCCATCACCAATACCCAATTGCCTTCCAACAATTCAATATCCTCTTCTTCCGGTTCTTCTGATTTCCCTTCATGTTCCAACCGATGCCGAGGCCTAGATCTTCTAGTCAAGGCGATTCAACAAGTTTCATCCGGATCCGTGGTGGGTATTCCATACGCGCAAAGAAGAGTCCTCATCAGGCGAAGAAGAAGAAAAGGAGTTCTCAATTTCAATATATTCACGATGACCCAGTTGTTGTGTAACGATGAGAAGAAGGAAAGAGTTGAAGATGTTCACGATGAATCGAATTCGACGCCGATAAGGAAGAAAAGATCGGTAGCTTTGCCGTCCAAGTACAATGACTCAATACTTCAGACGTGGAAACCCAGATCCGTCGGCGGCTGGACAATCTAGAATGAATATAGATATATCAAGTTAGTCACTCATTTTCTTCTCTTGGTTCTAGTAATATCATCGATCTCGAGTCTTTTTCTGATCTGGGTTTTAGTTATTTCATCTTAATTTTGAAGTCTTATCTCGCAAAGACTCAGATCACTTGGGTAATGTTGATTTTTCACCTCAATTTGGGCATTCTTTTTTGGGTTTTTGTTTTATGTTTCATTTGTAACTGGGTCTTGGGTTTGTTTCAATAATATATAATTCACAATTTGTTATAGAGAATGTTAGCTGATTTAAAGAGAATTATGGTTTTTGTACTCTTGTATGGATTGACATAAACATGAACATTATATGACTGGGATTTTCAGATAGGTTCAAATTAGGATCCACTGCTTAATAAAAGAGACCATACATAATATTATTCCACCAAATATACATATGAGATGACATTGTGAAAAACATCATGTAGATGATACAAACCAAAATTTGAATGCTTTAGCCATGGGCCTTGATAGAAGATAATCAGTATGTATCTAGTGTGATCATCATAGTACTTTGACCAAAACATCACACCTCCATACTTGTCAGGACCCTTAATCGTGGGATGTCCTCTACTATTCAAATCACCCACTGGAACAAATCTATTTCCGGCAGTATGTGGAGCTACTGTCAACCTTAAACATATCTTATTTGCCAGAATATCTTAAATTCATTGCTTCCACCCATCTTTCATATCGCTGACATCACCATTATCATACTGACACCGGGATTGTTATTAAATTGAACACAACCGTATTCAAATAAGCCAGTCTTGAGCGCATTTCCAATCCAAGCGTCAGGAAAAGGGCACTGAGGCGATGCCTTTAAGAACACTTTCCTCTTGATATACCCAGAAAGATAGCTCATCCCAATGCAGCCGAAAATAATTCCGTCCCAATGCTTTCGCAAAGATGATCTCCCAGTTCCCACCCAAGAAACAGTTCAACAGGTAGGTCGTGACTTGTGTCTGGCATTCTCGGACCAAAGTAGGCATTGCAGTGCTGGCCCGATGATTCAGATACCCGAAGTAACCGAATCAATCGGTTCGAAACTTCGGGTATTTATTTTGCATTTCGATGGGGGCACTATCTCGGGTTGGAACCAAGCTTTCGATTTTGGGTACCAATAGAATTAAAGAGGCCTGAAATGAGATCCAATAATTCAAAGAAAATGTTTCAGTTACTGCACCTCAAACACGATGAGACATCACTGGGTAAAAAGATTAAAAAAAAAAAGTTAATTTTTAGCCCAAAGATAAGAAGAGAAATTTGACGAAATAATCCTGATAATAGGCTTATTTCCAAATTTAGCATAGGCATGATAAATTTTGTAAAATTAACCTTTTGCCATGGGTAAAAGACAATTCTACCCTTAATTAAAAATTTGGGTTATTTATGTTTCTTTTCCTCTCTCTCTTCCTTCTCTTTCAGTTTCTCCTAGACCGATCCTTTGGTTTCTTTTCTCTCATTTCAGTTTGTCCCATTTCAGTTTCTCTTCCGAATCCAAGCGAAACAACGAAACGAAGGAAGCCGATCGATCAACTCCCCGAGGCGACGCCGGAACGCCTTCATCATTTCAGGTGAGTTATGCCCGTTTTTCCACCGTTTTCCTTGCAATAATGCTGAAATGAAAGATTGGTTTAGAGTTTAGGGTTTGGTTTAAGATTTTAAATGGTGACTGAATGGTTTAGGGTTTAATATGCATTTGTCGTAGGCGTCGCAGGCGAAAATGCATATGCCGCAGACGAATATGCATCTGTCGTCTGCGAATATGCATCTGTCGCTTGCGAATATGCATCTGTCGCCTGCGAAAATTACGCATCTGTCGCCTGCGAAAATTACATTTGCATATGTTGAGTTCTTGTTGTTGAGCAAAAAATGAAGTAAAATGTTATTATCCTTTGTGTTTTGTAAGATAAAGAATCATTTTTTTCTTTGTTTTTTCAAGGAAAGTGAACCCTGCTTCCCTAAAGAAGTACAGTGATACAGGGGACAAATGTCTAGAGGAGCATGGGGTTGACAGACCGTCAATTGGAGATGTTTTGTGGAATTTGGAGTACGCCTCTAGCTTGAGGAATCTTCATCGGCTATCGGCTCTGACGGAACCGGAAGACAACAACACGAACCATATTCAAGGAATTGCATTGAATTCTCCACCTATGGAGGCGTTTGATAACAACAGCGCAAGTAGGGTGGAGGGTGCGAGTTATGGGGAGGAAGATGTGGCGACAAGTGCTGTTTTCTCGCAGCTAGTAAATCCTCGTGAAAGATAAAAGTTTTTGCTCGTGAGAATTGAGTGAATTTATACTTAAAATTTGTTCTTTCTTTCTTATCATTTGGTGATAATAATATCTTAGTTGATCACTGAAAATCATATATATATATATATATATATATATGTGTGTATATTGGATCTATGTCTCTTCTACGTACATTGCTTAGAGAAATCTTGTCAGTTGAACTAGCTCCATAAAGGTTCACAATTCATCTAATACTCCATAAGTTCAGTCATTCTACAATTGTTGCATTATGTGTTGACTCACTTCTCCTTTGGAATCAAATCAATCTGGATTTTAATCTATGATGGAAACTAGCTTGACGATAGCTGAGTCTTTGTGATAGTAAACTACTTAGTAAAACAGGACAGACACCTTTTGTTTTTGTTCCTACACTGGGATATTGTAAAAGGTATTAAACAAACTCGTCAAAGATGTTTAAAAGAAAAATATGATTGAAACAATATGACATAAGTAGAACACACTAGAATAATTTGGATGCATCTTTTTTCTTTTGGATTTATGATTGATCTTTCTTTTGTCTTCATACTCGCTACAAAAGGCATAGAGGAACTTTTTTTAATATAATCATCATTTAACATAAATTAAACTTAATATGTCTCTATTTTTTTGGTAACTTACTCAGATGATATAATATATGTTTTATTTATTTGATAATTTATTTTAACAAAAATCTCAAGATCTTAATAAAATCCAAGACAAACACAAGTTACATCCCACAACATAATTAACAAAAATAGAACAAAGTTATATAATTCATCATCTTCCCACGACAGAATACAAACGAGATGAAACTACTTGACTTTCTTCTTCTCCTTAATTGACGATGAAGATGATACAACACCAATTCTATAGGGGTCGACATTGTAAACGTACTACTGAATAATGGGAAAAAACCCATCTCCAGACACACCAACAAATTCTGATACGGCTCTTCAATTTGCTCCACATCAATCCAAATATGATGGGATTTTATTACCCCATGGCAGCTAGAATCTCAAGCACAATCCCCTGTTTTGTTTGTACACAATAGATTGAATGATTCACAAATATAATGATTTGGATCCATATTCAAACGGAAGGTTAGAATATTACCTGCCAGAAACAGAAGAAGACAATTCCCTTGATGCACAAGAATTTCGCTAGAGGGCTGTGTGGTTTCAATTCTTTATCAAACACATGGTAAAAGATCACAAGAGAATACAAGGCAAGTGAGACTGAAACGTTTAAGATAATAGTGAATGTCCAGTTAATCCAACTCGGATATATTCTCATTCTTTGAAGAACTATCATCAAGATTGAACATACAAACTGCCATGTCCACTACTTTAGAAGCTTTAGCGATTGGTGATTCAACCGAACTGTATGGGCTGCAATTAGTATAAAAAGAACCACATCTTTAAAACAGAGGAAATAAAATCTTCAAAAACTACACCCAAAAAAACAAGTTTTACCCACCTGAAAGAGAGTCATTGGAAACGAGTGGTGAATTTCTCTTCCTTTTACCCCATCTGGAACTATGTTCTTTCTCAAGGATATGTTCCAAATAGCTATACATCAACGCCATAAACTTAGCAATCACCTGCATTTATAACAACAACGGAATAATCTCCCATTAGAATTACAAAACCCTTAAAAATGTTTGATACTATACTTACCAAAGTTTCATAGCATTCCTTGATTTATTCAAGAAAAGTAAAATAAGAACTGCTCCATGTAAATTGTAACAAACAAGTGTAGGATACAACAACATATAAAGGAGCCATGAGAATGATAACCAATATAGCATTTTGTTCCTTTGGTTCCCTCCAACATAATATATGTGTCAAGACTAATTTAGTAGAAACCAACAGTGTAATCACCAAGCAACAAGTTGTTGCAATATAAGTCATTTGTGTTGAATGCATCATTCCTTAATAACTGAGAACCTGCATTACAGATTTGAAACTTCAATCCTTAATAACTAGATTTGTTGTATTATTCACGGGTAGATTTCAGAAAATTTCACGAGATTCTAAATCTAAAAGTTAGAAAGAAAAGTGTATGATCAAAGTAACTAGGATTCCGAGTAGAATCGCGCAAACAACGAAGGTTGTGAACACCGATAAGCGAAAAATGTATTTTCGCAGGCGACATATGCATTTTTCGCAGGCGACGGATGCATTTTTCGCAGGCGACGGATGCATTTTTCGCAGGCGACGGATGCATTTTTCGCAGGCGACAGATGCATTTTTCGCAGGCGACAGATGCATTTTTCGCCTGCGACAAATGCATATTAAACTTTAAATCATTCATCCACCTCCCAAAACGCTAAAACCCTAAACTATTATTTCATTTCAGCATTCATGCAAGGAAAACGACAGAAAAATGAGCATAACTCACCTGAAATGATGAAAGCATTTCGGGGCGTTGATTCGGGGAGTTGATCTATCGGCTTCATTCGTTTCGTTGCTTCGCTTAGATCGTCGGGGGAGAAAAAGGAAAACCAAAGGTCGGTCGAGGAGAAACTGAAAATAGAATGAGGAGAGAGAGGAAAAGAAATAGAAATAACTCAAAATTTTAATTAAGGGTAGAATTGTCTTTTACCCATGGCAAAAGGTTAATTTTGCAAAATTTATTATGCTTATGCTAAATTTGAAAATAAGCCTATTATTAGGGTTATTTCGTCAAATTTCCCGATAAGAAAGAGGCACGCTGCTGTTTTCAATGAAGATTTTTTTTTTTCTTTTGAACAAATGAATGGTAAATAATAGATTCATTAATTACAAATAAAGATTGCTTTGATATTTAAATTTTATTTTTCCCAATATTATTCATAATCTTAAGAATAAGTTGGCTAGTAAACATTTTTTTATTACGTTTTAAAAATAATATAATTTTAATATTTTAGAATTAACTCTTTCTATTTTAAATATTTTTCAACATTAATTTTCTTAAAATTAATAATAATTATTATTATAATAATATTTTTTTTATTAATTAAAAATATTTATTTAACCCATCATAATTAACTTAAACAGGTAATAAAAATAATTAATAAATCAAAAATTATAAAAATATATATATAAAACAAACAGTTTTCTTATATAAATTCGAATAAAATTGTTTTTTTAAATAAATGGATTTCTTCAAACAAAAAAAATGGTTATTATACTATTTTAAGTTGACAATGATGAAGGTTGTAAACTAGATATGTTTTTAATATTTCATGTGAAGCGCGCTTGACATGAGAGCTCACTTCATCTGAGAGCGTACAACAAATCTAATGTGAAGCGTGTTACCGACTTGTGAAACACACTTCACATTACCGTTGTACAATCTTTTTTATATTTAACCATCATTTTTTTCAAAAATAATATAATTATTATTTTTTATAAATAATACTATTAATTATTATTTTTATTTAACAATAATAACATAATTTCATTTTATTTTCATGGCTATTGTCTTACCAACATTTTGTTTATTTTTTCATGATCTAGAATTGAGAGTGAATCTATGAGTTGCCGCCGTCAATTAAATTTTGATAAAAAAAAATGTTAGAATTTCGAGAGTTCTACCCCAAATGTATTCAGAAGAAATTACACCACATATGGATAGAATATTTGAGAAAGAAAAAGATGCATATGAATTTGATTAAGCATACACTAAAAAAATTGGGATACCATATTGTTAGGATTGGTTACGACAATAAAAGGGGGGTTGAATGTTGTTAGGTTAAACTTGACTTTCAATTCGTTTTTAATCTTGTCAGGGACTTAAAACCTGTTTATATTCTACACAAATCGCCGCAAGCTTTTGAACAGTTTCAATGGCGGAAATGCTTGCTAGATTTGAAGTTACGGATACAAGACGTTAAGATACGAAAAGTAATTGACACGAGAGTTTTATGGATGTTCGGAGATAAAATTCCTACGTCACTCTTTCTTTTATTTCCAGAAGGATTCCACTAGAAGACTTTGGTTTATATATCACCTATACAAACCCAGTTAGAAACTCAGGACTTAACAACTGCCTGTTCTGAACTTCTAGCACTCACCTTATTGAACAAACAACTTCTGTTCATTTTACAGTAAGGAATATACTCTCAGCTTATACAATGTATACTTTTACAATTAGAAAGAGAGTACGAGAATGAAGAACTTTTAGAGCTTCTAGAACTTCTGTAAATCAATGTGTGTGCCGGTGAAGTCACCATTGTACTCTGAATCTCTTTTATAGTGAAGTGTAGCGACGGTCGATTTCTGAATCTTCGATTGTGAATAACCAGGAAAGATTCGTCGTACTTCAAATCCAACAATTTGGGGATCCGTCGTACCGGAAATACAGGGGTCCACCGTTCATAAGTTTAGGGATTTGACGTTGTACTTTGATGTTGAGATGTAGGCAACAGTCGACTCTGATTTGTAGATACGTGTCGACCTTCTAATGGTTGAGCACTAGATGGTAGTTGTAATAAGTTGACTAGGCAATCTGCTTATAACCAACTCTGTTATCCACGGTGCTGGAGAGCTATGCAGATAAGTAGAGCACTTTTCAGACGACTGCTGAAGCAAGGCGTCTACTCGCGCTTCTTCAGACTGCTGCTGAAGCAAAACGTCTGCTCGCGCTTTTTCAGACTACTTCTGAAGTAAGGTGTCTGCTCGCGTTTTTTCAGACTGCTGCTGAAGCAAAGCGTCTGCTCGCGCTTCTTCAGATTGCACCATCTGTTGAAGCGAGACGTCTACTCGCGCTTCTTTAGACCACACCGTCTATTTGCACTAAGATGTCTTCTAGCATTGAGACGCCTGGTTACTCTGAAACGTCTACTTGCGCCATGAGTTGTACCTGCGCATAGACATTTGCACAACTTACTTTTATTCACTCACTCATCATCAAAACTATGTCGTATAATATTAAACTTAGAAAATAGAAAATAATTTCAAAATATTTTTGAAATATTTCAAAATATTTTTGAAATATTTTTCATAAAAAATATTTTGATAAAGGTTCGTTTGAGATTTATTTTTAAACTCTAGTGCCTTTAATTAATATTTTTCAAGTATATTTCTCCATAGTCGTCATCGTTAACAACTAGTACCAGCATTTAAATATCGTTGTTATAATTTTAAATACACAAAAGATGTACATATCTAGGATCAAAAGAATATTTGGTTAAAATAAAACGTTATACAACCAATTTTTAAAAGCCAAGACTTTATAAAGTATAGACTATTTTAAAACGGGTATGGAAGGTGAAGCGCGAAAGTCTTTTCTCGAGTATCACCAAACTTCGAGCTAAACGAAATTCTGGTGAAAAATACGTTTGTACACGTATATTTTTTTATTTATTTTTAAAAAATCAATTCACAACTCTGTTTTAAATAAATAATATTTTAATTAATTATTTTTAATTAATTTAAACAAATTAGATTATGACAATTTTAAAAATTATTTAAACTTGTACCAAAATTAATTATTTTTATAATTAAGAATTTTTTTTACTTACACTTATTTTCTCCACAAAATAAATTATTGTTTAAAAAAATCTTCATTTTTTAATCAAATAAAATATAAAAAATACTTAATATATTTTTAGATTACCAATTCAAATAATCACAATCACAAACCCTTTACCTAAACCACTCTTACCGTAAGCCGTAACCCCTTTCTCCGAACAACCCGGATCCAATCCTCTCTCAAACTCAAACCAGTAACTACCGCCGACATTCCATCGTGCCTCCCGCCGAAGTCACCCACGCCGGAGGAAAGGTACGTTTGAACTCAACTAGTCGCCGAGCTTAGGTTTTCGGTTTTCCCTCTTTTCTCTCAATCTCTTCACCGTCTTGGAAGATTTCTCTATCTGCTAAGAATAAATCTCAAACTTCTTTTGTGTTTAGACCATGGCGGCGGTTAACAAAACTCTAGATACTTCCAATGAAGGTAGATTCAAGCCTCCACCAGATTTTCTAGAGGATGAGAGAAATTCTCTTATTGAATCTGCTTTATCAGATAAATCCGAGCTTTGGCTTATTCAATGGCCGAAAGATCAGGTAATAACGTCCAATCAACCAAAGTTCTGTTTACATAGTTTTTTATCCCTGTAATTTTCAATCGTATGCTAAATCGAGAGACTTTACAAAGTTAAATACTTGTTAACCTAACAGGTATATCATATTGATATTTTTTAAAGGAAATACTTATTCTCACTATCAGCTTGGTTTGCCATGGTGGTTGATTGAATGCAGCTTCCTGATTTTGACGGTCAAGAACTATCCCTGAAGCTTAATAACGATGGATTGCTCGGAAATTTTGAGGGTTCATCAGGCAAGTGTATATATACTTAATTGTTTCTTGTTGTATGAAGAAATAGCTTTATCATAGTGGTTTAATGAACAGGTATATGAATTGATTTGGCATTCTTCTGTATCATAAATTGGAAAATTTATGCATTTGTTTTGATTTACTAAACTTTGTCTAAAATCACAACGATGTAGAAACTAATATGGATCATAATCTAGAAAATAATCTTCATATCAAATATTAGCCAAAAATCTTTCAATTTTAGTTTAGGTGATTTCTTATGGAATTGTGATTGTTGTCTCATAGATAATGATAAAATACCAGTTTCTACATTGCCTACTTATTAAAATAAATGATCTTAATTCCAAATGAAACTGTGTAATAGTTTAGATCATCATTCAGAAAATAATTTTTGTATCGAATGAAACAAAAATCACACAATTATAATCTAGATCATGCTCCAAGTGAAGCCAAAAATCACTTCCAATTTAACTTCTTTGACTATTGTCAATGGGATCATGATCCTGACAAAATACCAGTTTTTTTCTTCTAAACAGTGTCTTTCTATAATATATTGCAGGTAAGTCATATGATGTGATCAGTTATTCAGCACTTGCTCCAGAAGCAAATGTATTCACCTCATCAAAGATTGGTAAGTTGCATAAATCCAATTAAGGTTTCAACATTTGGTAAAATATTGACTGGATTTTGTGCGACAGAATTGCAAAACACTATTAATCTCGTGGATTGTGATTTTAATGTTTTCTCACAACAGCTGGAAAGATTTCTCGTCGTGTATCGTTTGTTCACTACCCAGATCCAAGTGAAATCCAGAAACCTGTTAACAGTAGTTTGAAGCAATTGTATCAGAGATCTTCAGGAACTGGAACTTCTCGGACCCATTCATCTCACACTTTTGCTACTCCAACACGAAGTAGTCATAAGTCAAAAAGCTCAAAATCGACAAGTAGTAAAGGGGGTTCAGCATATATTGGAAGAAATCTTAACTCGGTCTCTGAGGCTGGGGAGACACCAAAACTAGGAAAGAGGAAACATAACGAGGAACATAGTCGCCAACAGTCGTCGGGTAAAAGCTCTGGTTCTCTCCAACATTCAAGTGAAAAGAAATCAAAGAAAAAACAGAAAGTTTAGAGCTAGGATATGGATTTATCAATGAACTTGAAGGAGGTAAGGATACATATCAATTTTCTGTTTTATGCTATATAAAGTATTAACCTTTGAAGTCATTTTTTAGACCAATTATGAACTTTGTATCTTGTCATCTTTTAGAGCTTGTTTGATTAGTTTTTTCTTTTAAATTAACCAATTTTTTTGCAAAGGAAAAAAACATATGATGAAAGAGTGGATTATTTTGGGTTAAATGACATATCGTTTTTAAAATAGTATAAAAAATAAAGTAGTAGTGATATTAGTATTTTAGATGATGATTAGTTGCTTTGATTGATGATGAGAGAAGGGTAATTTCATAATTTTGGCAAATTAGTCTTAGAAAATTTTGTATTTTTTAAATTGTAAGGGTGAAGGGAATGACCATAACTGTGTTTATGGACAAATTGACCTGAATTTCTCTAGTACATTGAAGTTGTTTGGTTTGGGTTATTTTGGTTTAAATTAAGGTTAGAATTGGGTTCTTTGGTTTAACTTAAAGATTATAATCATAATCTTGATTAGGTAAGAAGCTAAGCCTTAAATACTATTTTTCACTTACATCTTAAATTTTATACAGTAAAATGATAATTACTAATTAGAAAATGATACTCCTGACATTTCAAGCGTAAAAAGTTTGGACTAAAGGACTCGAAAGTATTTTGATAGAAGTGAAGAGTCATTATGGTGGGACGGTAATGATGTGGTTCTTATTGAAGCCTTACAAAATCAAGTTTTTCTTGTATGAGTAGATGTTATCTTTGTGATATTTTTTAATGGTTCATTTATGTTTATGTTTTTTAGTCTTGTGAAGAAAATGATTAAGATTAATAGGTCATACCTATATATAGAATAATAGTCACAATCATTATTTATTTGCGATACACATTTTTAACAATTTATATTATTTTGAAGGAGTGTTTTTATTTTAATCGTTAAATAAGTTTGCGTGTCGAAAATATTTTTAAACAGACTATTTTAATTAACGTGGCAATAAAATATTTTAATTTAATTTCTACATTTCATATGTCATATCTTTTTCAATTCCTAAGACATCTTTTTCTTCAATTCCTTACTTCTTCGTTCATATGTTTTTTTTATCCATCTCAAATTAATTCTGTAGACCATCAATGATTTAGGTATTTAGATAGATTTTAGTTTGATGCAGGTTTAGAGGGGTTGACTTTTGTTTTAGATAGATTTTGGTTTGATGCAGGTTTAGAGGGGTTGACTTTTGTTTTATCTAGTTTTTAATCAAGAATAAGATAGATATTTGTTTTTGAAAGAACACTATTACTAATAGATATTACTTTGAAAAATTAAACATATATGATTTGAAATATAATTAAACTTGTATATTATCTTGTAACTAGTACAACCATATCAAGATTAGGTGTTTCTTTTAAGCATGCCTAAATTGGATAAATTTCACCGTATCGTCAATAAATTAGATTATGTTCTTGAAAAAAAGACATAATAATTATTTTACAATCTGAAAAATTAAACAATTTTAATTAGAAATAATAAGGATAAAAATTAATGATATACAACAATAAGTTAGTGTAATATTCATTATCCATTGATATTAAAACCTGAAAGAACGTACTGTAATTTATATATATATAATAATGTTTAATTTTTAAAGTGTTTGAATTACAGTGTCGAGAGTTGTGATTAATTTGGATATATATGTGAGAGTAAATGAATATTTGAGTTCGATCGTGAATTGACCCGTCCATAAACTTAAAACGGTTAAAAATAAAATTAAAAATATTATATGTATGTTTTGAACTTGCAACCTAACTAAACAAGTACAACTCTTTAACCAACTAGGCTAATCAAACTTTATATTTTAAATTCAACACCAAATTTGGTGATCGTGCGACATTCTTAACAATATAAGTTCAACTTTATATATATAATGAGTTGTGGTTAATTTGAATATATATATGTGAGAGTAATTAGATATATTTAACGAAGTGTGGTTGAGATGTGATTTGTCGAGGAATAATAGATCGGTAACAATTAAAAGTGGTTAAAAAATATAAATTAAATATTTAATTGACCAAAATATGAGCTCACAATGTTAAATATTAAAAAAATATGAATCGGATATTTGATAGTCTAAAGTGAAAATGTAAGGTCACGAGATAAGAGGTTCATTGGAAAAAAAAATATGTAATGAGATATGAGAGAAGATGAGTTGTTTTACCGAAATGAATAAAATGTGAAATAAGAGTGTTCTATTTTTTATTTTAATATTATTCGTGATTTATTAAGAATTTTAAACATTAAATACATATTATTATAATTTATTTATTTTTTATATTTTTATCTGTGTGTATCGTATGAGAATTTTTCTAATATCCATTAAAATAGTGTTCTTGTTTTTTATTAAAAACTAGGTAAAATAAAAATCATCATGTCTATCAAATATGCAAAAATAACTTAAGGACATGATATGCCAACACTAAATAAACTAATTATAATATGAATGGATAATAATGTTTTAAAGGAAAACACATTTACTATTATTTTTTAATCTATATATATGAAAATCATTATCTAAACTTCATATATTATTTACTAAAGATGAACACAGTCAAATAGAATTAAGACTATCTAAATTAGAGAACAAAATAAAGTGTCAAGATTATTTGTGAGCTTTTAAATGATGAAAACGTTTTAGATTTCAAGCCAATCTAAAAAGGAACAAATAGAGAAACTTTAAATCCAACATATCTCAATCTAAACATAAACCAAACGCTTAAATCAAATAAATCTAAACTAAAATCTAAATACATGAATTGAATCGTTGATGGTCTGATGAAGAATTTCTTGGAGATGGATCAAAGAAATAAATAAACAAAGAAGAAATGAATTGAAGAAGAAAAAGATGTCTTAGAGAAGAGAGAACTTGTTGAATAAGATATGACGTGTTTGACATGTAGAAATTAAATTAAAACATTTTATTGTCATGCAATTAAAATAGACGGACCTAACACTCCTTTAATAAAACCTCATATGTTAAAAACGTCTCAAGTTCGAACCCAAATGATTAATTAGACCAAAAATTAATCAATAAAATAAATTTTATAATTAGTGTATCATTTCTCTTAATTTTATTTGAAATATATAATTAAAAATTTTAGTTGGAATACATTTTTTTATTTATATTAAAAATATATTTTATTAGAAAAATATATAAAAGGAGAGAAAGGAGAAAAAAAATAACAAATGAATAGCTTTAATTAAGTGTGAAGTTAAATAAATTAATTTTTAATTATATATAGTTTTAAATAAAATTTTAATAGTTTAATAAATGAGATAAACAAAAACATACGACTTTAAACAAATATTTTTCCAAAAAATAAATTACTAATTAGTTAAGACCTTCCTATATAAAATTAAACTTACTACAAATATATATTAAAAGAAAATCTGATTCATTTATAACAAAGATAAAATAGTTTTTTTAAGTTACTTTAATATTTTATCAAATTATAATATTAAAAAAATATTTATTTAAAATTTATTATTGAGGTTACACTTTTTTTTTTATCAAAGACATCCTTTAATAAATAACCCATTAAAAAGTTAATTCTATCAAAAAAAAATTTGATCAAACAATTATTCAATATTAACCCATTAAAATATTAATTATTTTAAATTTTAAAACTAAATAATTCTACTTATAAAAATATTATCACGTAAACAAGGTAGATCTATTTTAGTTCGGATAAGTAGAAGCAAAAAAACAACCAAAAAAAAAAAATTATTTACGGTAAAAATATGATCTACAAATATTATGATGTGTTTGGTAACATGGAATTTGTATTGAAATTGGAGAATCCAGTTCTAATTCTTAAGTTTGGTAGACACTCTAATATTAATTAGAATTAGAATTAGAAATTAGAAATTAGAAATTAAAAATTAAAAATTAAAAATTAAAAATTTAATGGACTTCAATCTAGTATAATTTTATAATTCTCAATTCTATTTTTTTAGGTTGGAAATATAATTTCAAATTTTATTTTATTTTGTTTTTTCAAACAAAACAATTTATTATTTTATCATTTAAAACACGATTAATTTTTAATTGATAATATTTTTTTAGAATTTAGGATGTTAATATATATATATATATATATATATATATATATATTAATTTAAGAAGTTAACACGTTAATTAATATTTTATTTTTGAATTTAAAAAGTTAAAATGTCAAACTAATATTTTTATTTTTAATATATGAAGTTAAATGTTAAATTCAAATTAATTTTTTTTTAACTATTTGAGTTATTCTAATCGGTTGTGTCAAACAAATATTTTAATAAAATAAATAATGTATATTAAAATTATTTTATTATATTTTTTTTTCAAACATAATAATTTAAATTGAATTACAATTATATAATTTTTCAAAACATAATATATGAATTAAATACAGAATTGAGATTCAAATGTCAATTACAAATCAACTCATCCAAACATACCCTAGTTTAATTCAATGTTTCCTTATCTAATATTAAGAAAATGACAAAATCTACATTTATTCACTCATTCTATCTCTAATTTTTTTAATATTTTCTTAATTTTTTATTTTTATTTTTAAGACACAACTCATTGAATCATCAGTGCACTCAAATTCATTATATTGCTTCAAGAGGACTGTTTTGCCCTTATAAGATATTTTAAATTTATTATCTCTGTTCCATTTTTTTAGGAACTTATAATTATTTGGCAAAAACAAAAGTAACGAGAAATAATAATAATAAAAAAAATTGACGTTTATAATTATATTGAGATGTATAAGAAAAAATTAATATATTTTTATTTAAAAAGTTTAAAAAATGATTATATTTAGGGGTGTTCATCTATTAGAGATAAAATGAGTGAATGAATGTAGATTTTGTCAAACATAATTCGAATTCATCGAATTCGAATAAACCGTCCATTCGAATTCATCGAATGTTAAGATGAATTCGAATTATATTTCATTTGATATAATTCGAATTAGGTCTGATATTCGAATTATAAAAAATGCTATGAAAATTAATATAATTCAAATTCATCAAATTCGAATTTTATTTTCGGTTTTTGAATCGATTTTCAAATCAATTTGAATTCAAATAGGGATTTTGAATTGATTTTTAAGTTGTGGTTTTAATTCGAAAACCAAACCGAAAATCAAATTCATTTTTTATTATTTATTTTATTATATATTATATATTATATTTATTGTATTATAGGTTATAGATTATATATTTTCGTTCAGATCAAATTTCACAGCCGCCCATCTCATCTTTTTTTCTAAATTTAATTTCTCAGTCGCTCCCTTCATATGTATTCTCTAAGCTTAATCAAATAATTTCTCTAATAATCAATAATCTTTTTAGCTTTCCTCATATTTATTTTCTTAACCTAACCCTCTAGCCTCTACCTCATCTCTATTCTTTTAACATAATGCTTTATCGTCGTCTCCTTCTTTCGTCTATATTCTCATATAAAAAAAAGCCTTTATAAATCATCAGTTGTCCACCTAAAAAATGAGACTATATATTAATCTAATATGGTTATATTTGCATTTGAAGCTTTGATCTATTTAATTTATGTATCTCTAAAGTTTTTACTTTGGCAATACTCTTAAGTCTTGATTTAAAAATAAAAGAAAAAAATATCAAATTCGATTCGATTTTATTCAAATTTATTCGAATTCGGTTCGATTTTTGAATTGTTTAAAAAATCAAAAATTCAAAGAAACCGAATAGAGGAACTCGAATAACCCGAAAACTGGACCGATGAACACTTAGTTATATTGAAATAATAATTTGTGTTGTTAAATATTAATAATGAAAGAACTGTTAACAATATTTTTTCAAAAATAATGTTTTTTATATACAATGAGATCTTATTGAGTAATTAACTTAAAAGATTATTCCTTTAAATTGTGATTAAGATGGTTTATTGTTGCAATAATTGTGTGAATCTCAACATTAAACAACGTTTTCCAATTAACACTATATCTTTTAAAACTAAAGTAAAGTTTACCCCTATTATTCTAAGGGTGAGCAAACGGATAAAATCAAATTGTTTTGTTCGATCTGTATTAAATTCAAACTAACTAAATTTATTGTATTTGTAATCCAAACCATTTTACTAATTAATACTGGTTTGAACAATCCCAATTAAAACATATTTATATTTATATATAAGTTATTATTTATACAACACCATTGTACATCACTTTTATACAGCATCTACCTTTTTTTGAAGATATATTTTCTCTTTTTTGTCAAATGAGGTAGGTGTTGTACAAATGTGTTGTACAATGGTGCTTGTTGATATCATTATATATATATATATATATCATTATTATATATATTTTGTAAATGTCAATTTGAAATTAATTAGATTATTCAAATTCAATTCGAATTAAACTCATCAAATTTAATCTAAACCGAAATAATTAATTCAATTTTATAATTCGGATTCGGTTCGAATTATTCCATCAAATGTTCACCTCTTTGATTAAAAAATCTATTTACTTCATTTATTTTATTATTTAATGTTTAATTATAAAAAAATAGTGTTAAAATTTTAATGTTATAATTAATTTTTTATTTATAATTTGAATCTGAAAAAAAAATATATCTCGTTAACTAAACGATATAGAAAGAAATAAGTAAAAAAAATATATTATAGTGAAGTAAAATGTTATTTAAAGAAAAAATAAATTGAAAAATAAATTTTTATTTATATAGTTTGGATAATCTTAATTCAATTCGGACTCAATCCTATCCAATCTCAATCTCAATCTGATCCGATCTCAATCTCAATTCAATCCAATTTAGTATTTCAGATTCGGATCGAATCGGATTTCGGATTAATCCATCCAATGCTTATCCCTTCTTATCTTCATGCATTTTAATTAAATATAATCATATAAGGTTAACTTGAAATCTTTAATTTTTATGTGATTTTTTTTTTTACTTCAAACTATCCTAATAATGAAATAAAATATATAACATGAATTCCTAACTAACATTATTGTTCATTCATAAATCATGTGAGTTGGTACAACACAGGCCACTAGAGGGGAGACAAGCTGTGTGTTTTCAAATGCTCCACCTCTATGCCCACAAAATTGCCATTTACATGATAGTAGCATTAATTATTTAATTATTTAATAAATATATATATATATATATATATATATATATATATATATATATATTATGAATTAATTAGAATTCTTTAAAATTGTCACAAATGGGTCTCTCATTCTTCAACATTTTTACACTTTGTTAGTTAGATCTTGTGTGATATTTGAATAATTAATTGTCTATTTTCAAATAACCTGGTTTTGTTAATCTTATTATCCACATAACCATGATTTTTTAAGCAAGAAGGAGAAACTATCTTTACTTCTATAATTAATGAATAATTATTTAAAACATAATTGATCTTTTGTCGGGCTTGTTTGGATTCATATTCTAAATACAGTAGATAATCACCCCTCCTTTATCTTTGGATGGTCTTTTCTAGAAAATCATCCAAACAAGGCCAGACATAGGAGATTTTTAAAGGTTGAATTTTGATATTTCCTATCATCAGCTCCTCCTTCATATCTCTCACTCATATTCATTCACTGGAGGGACGGTTCTTGATGCCCGAAAGGTCCCGGTCCTTTTTGTCTGTTCTTTGAACTCTTTGGTTATTGACAGGTCTTTCTGTGGTTCATCACAAACCCAGAATTTTATAAATCTCTAAAACCCATTTCAACCTCCATTCCTAAGACATGTTTGCAGTCGCCTGAAATTATAAAGTGGGTGGGGGGTATATGGCATCACTCGCAAGAGCTTTCTGGTCTTCCCCTCATTTTGTTTCGAGTACTTCTTCAGATAAGAAATCGTCTCGATTTGGAATCCGGGTACAGAAGGGTGATTCAGCAGTCGCTTCTGAGGATTCAATTGGGGTGGAAAGAGAGAGTTTGAGGTCCTTTATAGATGTTGGAAATGGTAAACCGGGTTTAACATCTTTGAGGAAGAGAAAAGAGAGTACTATTGCAGAGAAATTGGGAGCATTGTGGGATGATGGTTATGGTAGTAATACTATAAAGGATTATCTTGACAATGCAAAAGATTTCATTAAACCGGACGGTGGACCGCCTCGTTGGTTTTGTCCTATTGAGTGTGGACAGCCATTGAAAAATTCACCCATTCTTCTCTTTTTACCTGGTATATTCAAATTTATTACTGTTGTTTAGTAAAAATAGGTCTCTTTTGATAATGATCTTTACTTGTTCTGCAGGAATGGATGGTCTTGGCTTAGGCCTACTTTTACACCATAAGGCTTTGGGGAAGTATGTGTTCAAACAATAGTCTTAGAACACTTATTTGAGGAATTCCTGATATGGGTTTCTTTCATGGTTTGAACAGAGTCTTTGAGGTGCGATGCCTGCATATTCCTGTTTACGACCGAACGCCATTTGAAGGTTTTCAAATCAATAACTTATCAATTCTGAAGAAACTTAACTGAATTTGTGGCTTCTTGATCATCTATTTGTTGACCTATTGTGGAATTTGCTTGGGAAAATTAAATATATCTACACATGCCTTTTTGTAAGCATTGTTTGATCTGGGGTTATTTATTAACCTTGTTTGCTGTAGTTTATAGAAAGTCAAGATTATTTGGGTAAAAAAAACCTTAGGGTATAAACATATAACGAATATATAATATATAGAGGGTATTTTTGTTGATAATTTAAATGATATGATTGATGAATAGATTGTTGATTCGATAGTATTCTCAATAACCCACATCAAATAAGGCCAGAGTACAAAACCATCAAGAAATACATAAGCTTCTAACTTTCTCTCAATTATTACAGCATAATCTGGTTTTGTTCCATTGGATTGTTTATCTTGGTAATGGAAAATGGGATTGACAATGATTATTGTCCTTGTAATTGAAGGTCTGGTAAAGTTTGTTGAGAATAGTTTGAGAACTGAACACGCTTCATCACCAGACAAGCCAATTTATCTAGTGGGTGATTCATTTGGAGGTTGCCTAGCACTTACTGTTGCTGCTCGTAATCCAAATATTGATCTTGTAGTAGTATTAGCAAATCCAGGTTAGGCTTTAGAGAAAATTTGCACTAATATTTTTTTTTTGTATATGCAAATAAAGTTAATTGTATTTTACTGGTGCAATTTCAGCATCGTCTTTTGGAAGATCACAGCTGTCACCTTTGTTACCCTTGTTGGAGGCAATGCCTGATGAAATTCATTTCACCATTCCTTACCTTCTTAGTTTTGTTATGGGTAAATATTTGATCCATTTGTTTCAAAGTTTTTTTATTATTATTGGCATGTTTTCAAGTTGAACAAGAAATTAGAAACTAAAATGGGACAAAAGAGTTGCTCTCATTCATTTCTTGATATCAGGTGAACCTTTTAAGATGGCCACAGTGAGTATTGAGAGAGGAATCCCTCCTACAGTTGCGCTACAACGCTTCTCTGACAATCTAACTGCTTTGCTTCCTCGGCTTTCTGTAAGTATAATTTTGAAACTGATAAAATTGATTCATCTGCCTTTTTTAAATATAAACTTTGTATGAATAAAGTAGTCACGAATTACGATTTCTTGTATACAAATTAACACGAGCAAAAGAAGGGAGAAAGGAGAATTGATCTCTAGAAGCAAGCCAATAATATATATCACCCTTCTTATCTCTTCTAGAACACTATTTTTGTTGGATTTCTCATCCATGTGTGGATCCAGATGGGATAACATCTGAAAATGAGGTGTATCTGAATAAAACTGAAAACTAAGTGATGAATATTGAATTGAATTTCAAGTGTTGAATTAATAAAATACTAAACAAATAAAATGAAAATACCTGACTTTGAAGTACTTGATATGTAAGCTGATTTGATAAAATATGAAACTAACTGTGGAAGAGTACTGAAAGACTATTTTACTCTTATACAAACTTAATTTGATTAATTTACAGAGATATCATTTTAACTTGTTCAGTTGTTAAATAGCTAACCAAATTAAGCAACATTTTATGGCTTAATAGTTTTAGAGCCATTGCAAATAGGTTCAAAGTCCTCCTGCCGAACCTTATCTCCCATAATCAGATGACTTTTCTACATGGTAGACAGAATTGTGATGCCTCACTCATCGCCAATGAGTGTATTGACTCCATCATTAGAATAAAGGAGAGGGGTTGCTTTTGTAAATTAGACATCGAAAAAGCTTTCGATCATGTCAATTGGGACTTCTTTTTATCCTCGAAAAGATGGGCTTCGGGGAAAAGTGGATCAAGCATGCATCTCTGAATCCAGGTTCTCTATCATTATTAATGGTGAAGTTTGCGGGTTGTTCAAGAGCTCGAGGGGTCTTAGATAACTTACTATCGTCATGGAGGATTGTCTAAGTTTTTCGAGAGAGCAGCCACCCCAAAGCTCTTCATAAGGATAAATTTGGGAACATCGAGACGGGCTAACATCATTACTCATCTTCTTTTAGCAGATGACACACTTTGTCTTGCGGAACCCACTTCCGATAACCTCCGTGTTATTAGGAAGATCATCATCATCTTTGAGGCGTGTTTGAGGCTCAAGATTAATAGAGACAAGTCAGAGCTTTTTTCATTTGGTGTCATCCTAAACACACATGCATTGGCTAGTATTTTGAGATTAAAAAACGAACATCTTCCTTCTAAGTACTTGGGTTTCCGCCTTGGAGCCAAGACCAGTTGTAAGGACATCTGAAACCTGTCGATGAGAAAATGGAGGCTAGATTGACTCTTTAGAAGAACAAACTAAAGTGTTTTCAATAAGGGTCATGAATTAATATAGATTAAGGGTGGAAAAATTACCGATATTTTCGGTATATCTATCGAAAATACTGTCCTGCGAAATATTGATTTTTTCGGTATACTAAATAAATGGTAAAGTGTAGTACCGATACTGAAATTATTGGTATGTTATTTGTATCATACCGAGGTTTCGGTTTACCGAATTAACGGTACGGTAACAGTATACTTTTTCCTATACCGAAACTTTTGATACTATATACTATATGAATAAATATTATGGTATACCATACTTAGGATCATATTTGAAAAAGAGTACATGAACTTAGTATTACCCAGATTCATAATCCATTGGCGGTTTTTGCATGAGATTTGGGTCCGGATCCAAATTCAGAAACAACAGTTTACAAATACGACCGCTTATTTGGTCTTATCCCCTCCTCTTTGGTTGATTTTGCGGCACCTAAAATCATAAAATTGCCCTATTTTGCTACAAGTTGAAGGGGTTCCAAGATTTTATGTTCCTTCTTTTCTAAAACATATCCTGATGCTTGATGTCTAATGTATATTCCTTTTTCTCTAATCATCCTTCAAGGCATTGTCTGATATTATTCCAAAAGAAACTCTTCTTTGGAAACTGAAACTACTCAAGTCAGCTGCTGCTTATACTAATTCCCGTCTCCATTCCATTACTGCCGAAGTACTCGTACTTGCTGGGTAATTCACATTTCAAGAATGAATGTCATTTTGTTATGAATGATGACTTTATATCCTGAAAATGATTGGTATTTTGTTTATTTGCATTATAGTGGCAAAGATAACATGCTTCCCAGTGGAAATGAAGCTGTAAGGCTTCGGAATTCAATTAAAAACTGCAGCACTCGCTACTTCAAGGACAACGGACATACTATCCTATTGGTAGATGAGACTTCTTTTCTTTCTTTTTTGGATTCAAACTGTTATTGGTAGATAGCATAATAAGTTATTCTGATGAAAATGAGTATTGATGCAGGAAGATGGTGTGAATCTCTTGACTATGATCAAAGCAACCTGCAAGTACCGCCGTTCAAGGAAGCATGATTTTGTCACAGATTTCATTCCTCCAAGCCATACAGAATTTCAAAATACCCTTCAAAATAATTGGTAAAACCCATCACCTTTACCCCTAAAAAATATATATCATTTAAATGGTTTAAACAAATGGATTAGTTTTAGAACCCAATTACCCAACCCATTATTTCAACCCCCTAAATACACTATAAGGGTAGGTTTGGTTAAAGCTGAATTGGAATTAGGTAGTCCAAGTCCAATTTTTCTGTTTGTTTAAGGAATTAAAAAGAGAAATTGAGATTCGAACTTGAATTTGAATCCGAAGGAATTACAATGTGTATAATTTGTGTAGGTGCAATTCCACTTAAATAACCTCCGAAATTCCAATTCATGTTTACTCTCGCAGGTTCAAGTCAATGTCATTCTTACAACTATTTGTTAATTAGCTGAAAAAAGATGTGTTTATATGCATTTAGATGTTTATTAGCAATTAACATAGAAAATAATAATAATAAAAATAATTAGAAAATTGAATAAATCTCACAAGATATATATTTCATTCATATCTCCAAATCCAAACATATGAATTGAATTATAATTCAATGTCAATTCTTATAGATTTGGAACTAAAAATCTAGTTCCAATTTCACTCACCCAAACATAGTATAATAGATATTTTTTCTGAAAATTCTCTTCTTTCTTAACTAGTAAAGATGCAATATTTATTCTTATCCAAATGAAACTGACAGAACCATTTAACAAATTACAGGCTGCTTAATTTTGCTACTAGTCCAGTAATGCTCTCAACTATGGAAGATGGAAAAATAGTAAGAGGCCTTGCGGGTGTTCCTGATGAAGGCCCTGTTTTGTTAGTTGGATATCACATGCTCATGGGGTTGGAATTGGTTCCTCTTATTGAAGGATTCTTGCTTGAGAAGAATGTTCTAGTTCGTGGCATTGCACACCCGGAGCTGTTTAGCGATAGGGCCGAGATTCAAAGCAAGGAGTTTTCCTTTATTGACATGATGAAAGTATATGGGGCCTTGCCCGTCTCTGCTAGCAACATGTTCAAGTTATTCTCGACTAAATCTCATGTGCTTCTTTATCCCGGTGGTGCACTTGAGGCTCTCCATCGTAAGGTGAGTGCAATGTACTGAAACAAAACCCACCAGGCTAGCTTAAGTGTAAAGAGTTTTGTTTAAGAGATCAAATGTCTCAGGTTCGATTTCTACTGGAGTTATGGCGGTTGGGAGCCATGCTAACCTCCTCCATGGAATAAACCATATTAAAAAAAAAAGTTTTGAAATATAATGTATTTGAATTTAGCCTAAATCCAAATACACCTAAAAGAAGGCATTTGCGAAAAAAATTCTCTTCTGGTCAGAGGCACTGTCTGATTGGGCTCAATAAGTCCTAAAGAAATATATGAACTGTACATTTCATGGTAATCAAACGGTTAGGTTGCACAATTTTCGGTGTATCCCATTCATTCAAACCTTTCATTGGCAATTTTTCACCAAGATCCACAAACAGAAGTGTTTCCCAAATGAAGCCATATGATAATAGTGTGGAAGACACGCAACAAAAATAGAGTGCATTTGTCAATAGTTCTTATAACAATATTAGAGGAGAGTGTCAAGTTTGAAGCATGATAGTAAATATCACTTATCTGGTGCCATTTTTGTTCCAGGGTGACGAATATAAGCTATCTTGGCCTGATCAACCTGAATTTGTAAGGATGGCTGCAAGATTTGGAGCCACAATAGTACCTTTCGGGGTTGTTGGAGAAGATGACTTGGCAGAAGTAAGTTCTTTTCATCTGATTCATTTTTTGAAGTATGTTTGCAAAAAATAATGTTTGTTAAATCTTTGTCTACATAATTTTAAGTTTTTTGACCAAAAAAAGTTTCCATACACAGTTAGTTCTCGACTATGATGACATGATAAAAATCCCTGTACTTGGTGATTACTTAAAAAGCAGTCAGGATCATACGAAATTCAGGTAAACTCGGTTTCCAATCTATCTCAATCAAATCTTATTTACATTGTAAATTTGTATGTAGTTCTAATGACTAAATTATCCTTAGTATTTAATAGTTTAAAATATTATAAAAAATGAAAGTAAGGTTGGTTTGATATTTAGTTGATAACCCCAGTAGAAATCGATAGAAAAGTATTTAATGATTAGATAGAAAAGTATTTAATGATGGAATATTAGTTTAAACAAGCCACATGTGTATGTTTACAGTACTTTCTTCCCAATATGATTAACTGCATAAAAAATTTCATCATGGATTGATGATTGAACCAAACAGATAAGATTTTGAAAAAATATTGTTTGATGAAAATGTGGATTACTTGAGTTTATTTGGGTTAATTGACAAAATTATTCTTTCAAGGTTATTTGGGTTAGATGACTAAAAAATATCCTTTAATTTTGATGCAGAGATGTATTGGGTGAAGATAGAGCCAATCAAGAACTGTATATTCCGGGAATTTTGCCCAAGATACCTGGACGGATTTACTTTCTATTCGGGAAGCCTATCCAAACGAAAGGAAAGGAATATGTTCTTAAAGATAGAGAGAACGCAAGAGAAGTATACTTGCAGATAAAATCCGAGGTTGAAGGAAACATGGCTTACTTGATAAAGAAACGCGAAGAAGACCCTTATAGGGGTGTTTTTGAGAGGGTATTCCATCAAGCAAATTCCACTCCAGGAAGTTCAACTCCAACATTTGAGCCATGATTCATTTGTCTCTACAGAATGCATATTCTTTGTGCCTTGAAATTAATTATTCTAAACTTGGTGTTGTATAGAATTATTTCATGTAGAAAAAAGTTAGAAGAATTAAAGGTTATTTCATATGTTGAAGAATAATGAAAGGATCAACCTTTGTTTTAAATTAGTCTAAGTTAGTGTTCATTTGCTATATCATGAGCCAGAACTAATAATCTATTCTCTATAAGGAAACATGTGAGCTATTTAGGGGAAGGCAGGGCTGTGCAAGTCAACCTAAAAAAAACCCAATTCATCTTATTTTCTCATTCTTTGTATGGATTCTGATGAGATTTCATTTGAACACAGATAATTTATTTGAAACTAGTCTGGCTTATGGCTTATACTTAGATACGCTTAATATAGAAAGTGTTGAAGATAGAATTGCTCTTTTGGATGGAGGCGGTGTCCTATGTTGCAGGTTGGTGATCGAAAAACGTCATTTGAAGTTCTACAATCTGTTTCTCATGATAAGCGTTGGGACCCTATCGAAAAATGCTGTGTGATTTTTTTTGGGTATACCATTACCTATCACACCTATTTCAAATATATTTGGATTTGTATCTAAACAATTATTGGGAACTTTTGAGTCATTTCTATTTTGTGGTGCAAAGATGACTCCAAAAGGTGTTGCTGTCAAAGCATCCTCAAGAATTGTCTATCTCGAGAAATTCTCAATTCCATTTACATGTGAATAAAGGTGTTTATTCTTAGAAAAACAAATAAAATAAAGGTGTTTATTATGCAAAGATGACAATATAGCTGGAAATGGAATTTTTTTTGTCCACACACCACAAGGAAAAATAGGAGTTATTCGGATTTGTAATTCTTTCACTAAGTCTATTATTGGTATACTTTTATGTCTTTAAACAAAGAAACTAATTTATAAGTTATGACATGTTTGGTAAAATAAAAAAGAATAAATTTGAAGTGTCAACTAAATAAGTGATTTGAAAAATAATTAAATGTTGGTTAAAACTTTGAAGTATTGATTTATAAGTAAATTTGATAAAAATATAAAACTAATATAGAAAAGTTTCAATATTATTATACTACAATCCGGTACATTTTCACAGGATATAAAAAAAAATATTATTTATATATAAATATTTTAAATAAAAAAAATATTATTAAAATATTTGAATTGATTTTAATTAATAAAAATTAATTTTAATTCAAATTTAATGTTTACGTATATTTTAAATATATATACTTTGAAAACATTTAAACTAAAGATGTAATGCTGATACGGATTCAATATAAATTAAAGAGGAGTGATAGAGTGAGGGAATTTGGTGAGGGAATTTGGTGAGGGAATGACGTGTCATCACCTTCATTGGTTGGAAAATGTAAAAGTGGGAGGAAAGAGAGAAAAGAGAGAAATTATTTGATTTTTTCAGCGAATAAGATTATGCCACGTCATTCCCTCACCAATTCCCTCACCAAATTCCCTCACTTAATCATTTCTCTAAATTAAAACATATATATTAAGTAAGAAGAATAGTAATTTAAAAAAAAAAATCATTCAATATTAAATTTTAGAATAAACTTCAACACAGATTTAATATTCTTTATTATTATATACTTATTTGGAAAATAAAAATATTAAAAAATTATCTAACTAATTTATTTAATTTTTTATATCTATAACAATTTTAATTATTTAATAATCAAATTTAGTAAGAATTGATATTTATCAAAAAAAAAAAAATAGAAAATAAATAAATTAAATATAATTTTTTTAAAAAAATTAATAAATTAATATAATAAATAAATGAACAAATATAAAAAAATATTTAAAATTAATATATATATATATATAAATAATTAAAAAATATGCGATAATAAAAATAGTATATCATGTCTTAATTTATTTTTGAAAATAATAAATTATTATAATATATAATTAGACAAATATTAAAAAATAATTAATTAATATAATAATTAAGTAAAAAAATATGTACTAATTAAAAAAATATCATAATAATTAAATAAAAAATATATGATAATAAAAAAAATGATTTTTCAAGTGTCTTAATTTGTTTTTTATAATAATAAATAAGTCTGAAATACATTTTAAAATAAATTTAAAACTTAACCTATTTAATTAAATATATTTTTAATTTAAATATTTTTATTATTTTATTTTACAGTTTTATTTTAATTTTAATTTTTAACAAATATTTTTAATTTTTTTATTTTTTTCATTAATAATATATTAATATTTTTCTTTTTGAATTTTTAGTTAATTTTAAAATATTATTTCAAATATATAATGTCGTTTTTTTATAATAATAAATATATTAAAAATATTTTTTATTCGTTTTAAAACTTAACATATTTAATTAAATATATTTTTAAATTTCTTTACTAATTTATATATATTTAAATATATATAATATGTATATATATATATATATAAAAATATTATAAATTAAAATAAAATTATTTATTATATTTGTATGAATTTATATATATATATATATATATATATATATATTAATTTTAATACTAAAAAATAAATAAATACATTATTAAAATTTATTTCACCCATATATCATCTAAATTATCAGTCAATGATGTGTTATTAATCTTAACCATTTTCAATTATCATCTTACTTAATCATTTGATTACGCATTTTTGGCATGATCTTTGGCTAGGGATTGCAATGGGGCGGTTCGGGGCGGGGAATGCAATTACCATCTCCGCCCCATTTTAATTTCGGGGATTTTTTTAATATCATCCCCGCCCCGTTCGGTTTTTTTCGGTTTCGGGGAATCCCGCGGGGCACCGTTAATAATTTTTATTTTAAAAAATAAATAAATATTATAAAATAAAATTATATAAACCAATTTTTTAATATAATATATATTGTAAGAGGAGTGATAGAGTAAGGGAATTTGGTGAGGGAATTTGGTGAGGGAATGACGTGTCATCACATTCATTGGTTGAAAAATGTAAAAGTGGGAGGAAAGAGAAAAAAGAGAGAAATTATTTGATTTTTTCAGCGAATAAGATTATGCCACGCCATTCCCTCATCAAATTCCCTCACCAAATTCCCTCACCAAATTCCCTCACCTAATCATTTCTCATATTGTAATATATTAAAATTTTATATTATTATAAAGAAATAATTTTAATACTCTTATAAAATATAGTAAATAAATAAATATATTGGTGATTTAATATATTTAATTATGTTTATGGTATTCGGGGCAAAATTGGGGTGAAAACGGGGTGAAATCGGGGCGGGTCGGGGTGGGGGACACAAATACCATCTCCGCCCCATCCTCGTTCGGTTTCGGGGAAAACCCGTCCCAAACGGGGCAATTCGGTTCGGTTTTCGCAGGGCGGTTTCAAATTGTCATCCTTATCTTTGGCTTTGACTCACCCTCCATGGAAAAATTTTGCGGTCTTTAAGTGTACATTTTTAAACATTCGATTACACATTTCGGCATGATCTTAGGCCCTAAATCACTCTCCGTGGATGAACTCTTACGTTTCTCACTAATGTTTGTTTTACTCAAGCCGACATTCCCAATATTCGATTACACATTTCGGTATGATCTTAGGCCCTAAATCACCCTCCATGGACGAACCTTTATGTTTTCTCAGCAAGAACCCTTAATTTTTTTTATTACCAATTTTGCGTTATTCAAGCCGATATTCCTACCGTGGACGAACTCTTAGGGTTCTCACAAATGTTTGCGTTACTTAAATCAACATTCTCTCTTTCACTCCATTTACCAATTCGCGCACTCACATATAATAATTATTATTAGAAGGATTTGAACTCTACTCTTAAGTATGAAATGTTAACACTTTAATCGATAAACCACGTGTTATTGTTGAAATAATTTTATGTGTATATATTTTGTAAGTTACATTTTTAATAACTATAACTTTTTTATACTCATAAAAAACAAAATAAAATAAAAATAAGGATATCTTTTATCCTAATATTAAATAAAAAGTATTAGTTAATAATGTGATATATATATATATATATAACATTATATATAATAAAAATAATTAAATTTCTTATCTTAATTTTTCTCAATATATAATATAAATTTATCAATAAAAATAATTTTTATATTTTTATTTTATATATATATTATATTATTATGAATGTAGCGCGTTTATCAAATTTTGTGTATAATTAAAATATAAATTCTTATTAGACTAGTTGATTAATAATTTTACTTGTTTTTGTTAGGTTTAACATACCTATAACATTACTAATTTTATTTTTAACCGTTTCAAGTTTATGGACGAGTCAACTCACGATCCAACTCAAGTATTCATTACTCTCACATACATATTTAAATTAACCATAGTTCTTGACCGACAAATTCAAATTATATATATATATATATATATATATATATATATATATTACAAGGTAAAATTAATTATATTTTGTACGCTCATACTATATTAATACTATATTACAAAGTTAAGTATTCATAGATTTTTTTGTAAAAAAGTTTAAACTATTCCATAGTTTTTACACCTCATTTTAATTTTGAACTTTTTAATGATAATTATTTAGATTAATTTAATATGTATTTAAATAATTAAGTGATTTTAAACCCTTATAAAATAAACTTATTTTTCATATTAAGTTATACCTTGTGTTATAATACATTATCTTTAATTTAAGTAATATATGATAACAAAGTTGGATCAATCATGTATGCGTCCTTGAGGAGTTCCTTTTCTAGTGTATTTTTATAGAGCTGACGAATTAGTATTCACACATTCTTTTATAAACATTTAACTGCACAAAAAATTAAAATTATAAAAGGTTGTCGATAAAATAGATTTCGAATCCTTGTTGTTATAACTTGACTTGGTAGGATTTTGACAATGTTTTCCACAATATTGAATAGTTTATGTATCTTAATATAAAATATATATCCTTCTAAATGATAAAAATAATTTATGAATGAATTAAATATAGAGAAATGATTAGGTGATGGAATTTAGTGAGGAAATTTAGTGAGAGAATGACTTGGCATAATTTTATTCGTTGAAAAAATCAAATAATTTCTCTCTTTTCTCTCACTTTTACATTTTTCAACCAATGAATATGATGCCAAATCATTCCTTCTCTCTATCACTCCTCTTAAATATATAGCTAAATATGCAGTTATAAATTTATTTTAATAACACAGAATTTTTCATGTTCCATCTGCTAATGAAGGGACAAAATGGTCATTTTTCCATTTTACCCTTCTCCTGTGAGGAGAACATGAAAGAGAACTCTAACAGGATCTCTTCAATCGAAAAACTCATTTACTTTCAAACATATACAAAACAAAAAAATAAAAATAAAAATTAAGAATTCAACTCATTGCGAAAGAGATCACGATAGAATATGATGAATAAATGATTGATATATATTGGAAGAAGAATTTGATTCTTCTCTTATCTTCTGAAGTGCATCAACAACAATTAAAATAGTAATTTATGCTATATTATATTCTTGGTGACAAAACAATGGAAACTCTCAAGACTCTATATAAACCATATGACTAATTAACTACTTCATCAAAACCAGACATTTCTTCCATCTAAAACCCAGAAAAAGGCAAGATTTCCTTCATCAATGGCTTCCATTCAAGCCCACAAGAACAAAGGCTACACCAACGGTTGGAACAAGCCTACTACCCAAATGGAATATGAATGTGACGATCAAATGTGCTATCCCGTTGTTGATGATATGATCGCAAGAAGACGGTCACCAATCCATAATAACTACTCTGACCAATCAGGTGAGATTTACGCTGAAAGAGTTCTCCAAAAAAGCACACCATACAACTACAATCAAAACGATTATTGTACTTTTGACGTAGACAACCATGGATATGGTCTTCTCAATCCACAAGGATATGTAACCGAGCGAGTTGAGACAATCATCGAACATGTTCATGTGCCGGCTCGCTCAAACATGTACCCGAATCATTCAAATGGTAAATTGGAGTCGATCAAAGAATACAAGGTTAGTGAAAGGCCTTTAAGCCCGGTTTATCATCATGACAATCCAAATGAAGGGATGTCCTACCTCCATAGGTACCAACAACCTAAGCCTTTCCCCCTCTTGGACTCGGAAAATTGGCACAATGTCTCCCACAATGGCAACAAAAATGGATGGGAAAAGTCGAGTTACTACGAGAGGCCGAGTCATGGAAAGGGAGGCCAACTCTCGGGGGCAACGGGGAAAATCGGAACGCTTGTTGACTATCTTAAGGATGCTTCTTATGCCGAGGACCTTGCTCATAATTATGCAAGAAAATATTGAAGCAAAGTGTTTACATGTGCCCATGTCCATGATATATTGCTAAAGGTTTGGAATAATTTTAAGTTGGTTTTGTGTTGTAATGTTGATTGGCTTTATGCCTAACAACTAGTACTAATAATAACGAATAAGGCCTTATTATGTGTAATCGGTGTGTTGTGTACTGTTAGCTTATTATATAAAGGGACATGGATATTACTAATTGTTGTCTCTTCAATAGTATGATATCACAAAATTGTGTTTCCATAAATCACAGCAGATTTTGCTCATCAAGAGCTTATATGATGAGGAAAAATGTTTCCAACCTGAATACTAACCTTAATTCAAATTGATTAGTTTGAGTTTTATAACTAGAATTACTTTTTTTCATGATATTTTTTTTGGAATCTTTTTACCTGGATTTTATTATTGGGTTTTTTTTTTTGGTAAAATCATTTCAGGTTGGGTTCACTCAAATTACCCAATAAAAGTTTTATACTGAAAAGTTTTTTTTATATTGAATAATGTACGGTCACCACTCTAAAAATTCGAACATTTGTTTGGCCGATAACCATTTTTATATTATTAAATAAAAAAATAAGTGAAAGTGAAATAAGAACTAAAATAAGATTACCTTATAAAATAATAAATAAGATACTTAACTATTCAAGTCAAACAAGTCTCAATACAAATCCAAGATCAAAACATACAAATTTTTAAAAATTTGATTAAAATCAAACAAGGTTTTACTTATGAAAATTGGAATCAAATAGGTCTTAAACATATTTTATGAAATCAAACTCGAGCATAGAGTTTAATATAAGATATTGGTCAGAGAAAAGCTCTAGAGATTTTAGGTTTTCGACGAAAATTCCGGCAGCAAATTCTCTCATCGCGAATACACGAATAACACGATCGGCATGAACGACACGATCAACACAATTTGCACGGTATCAATGTTGTAGTTCGCTTATTGTGATCACGTTGTTAGTTGCTCAGTGTCGCTTGTCAAACGTGCGCACGATCGACACAATCAGCACAATCAGCACAATTGGCACAATCGGCACGAACAACACAATATCGACTCTAATTGCTATGTCGGTCATTCATCTACAAAACTTGGTTTGAAGGTTAGAGTTTCTAGTTTACCCTATTTTGTATAGTTAGGATTTCTGGTGTACTCTATTCTGTAATTTCTTTTCTTTGTTACTTTGTTGCTTTGTTCTGTTATTCATTAAAATAGGAAGAAAAAAAATCAATAAGTATAAGGAAGTCAAAGAATTTGTGATGGAAGATTTAAAGGAGGTAGCTGAAAAGAAAATTGATAGGATTGCTAAAGAAATAATCCAGGAAAAACAGGAATGTAACAAAGGTAAGGAACCAATTACTGTTAAAAATTATGAAGAAAATGTTGTAGAAAAATAGGGGAAGATAGAAGGAATTTTGAATGTTGGTTATAATGAAAGAGTCAACATGTTTGGTCTTAAAAACCAGATTACCAAACTCTTAATGAATGCTAAGAAGGGAGAAATCACAATCAATAAAGAGAAATCTCAGCAAATAACAGTCAAATTCAATATTCATTATCTCCAGGACTAAAATTACTAAAGAAAACAGAATATGAGGAGATAGTTAAATAGTCAGTTGATGCAATGAATGAGTTGATGAAGGCTCCTAAAACCAAGACATACACTATTAGGAGTAATTTAACATGGAAAGTCAACGAGGTATGGAAGAATAAAGCAGAAAAGAAATCTGATGATCATGCCTACATAAGAAAAATCTACTTGGGGGATATCCAAACAAAGGTAGAGGTACTCAACTCTCCGTTTGAATTCAAACTGTCTTAAAGTAGAGGAGAATTGTATTGAAGACTGAGAGTTTGTGGTGGTTGGAAACTTCATTGAGAAAAATAGAGTCATTTCCAACTACCATAGGATCAAATTGCATGAAGCTCTAATTAAATAGTAGGAAGAAAAGGTCTTGAAACAGTTTCTGTAAACATATATGACCCCTACTTTCTACAGTTCAAAAATGGCTTAAATCTAAAAGAAATCTTGGAGAATGGGCATACTTACATAGGATCAAATTGCATGAAGCTGGAAAAGTGGTCAGAAGAGATGAATTTATAGAGTAGACCAAAGGAAACTGCCCAGATTTGGTTCAAGCTCTAGAACATTCCATTCCACATGTACAATGCTTAAGCGATTAGTCACTTTATAGGTACAATTGGGAAACCATTATATATGGACCCAATAACTAAAGGAGGAGATAATTTGTCTTTTGCTAGAATTAGCATTGAAGTGCATCATATGAGTGTCATGCCAATGAAAATGACAGTTGTTGACAGAAAACGAAAGCACAATGTCATGGAGATCTCTTATGAATGGAAACCGAAAAGGTGTGCTTTCTGTAAAACTTTTCTGCATAATAAATGTGATAAAGATAAAGAAGAAGAACAGAAAAGCCAAGAAACAGAAAAGAAAAAGAAGGAAATAGAGGAGGCTAAACTCAAAGATCAAACATTTGTAGAAGAAAGCAAGAAGGATTCTAAGAAAAAGAAAAACAACGAAAGAAAGAAAGTAAAAAGAATAAAGGTGAAGAGGAAAAGAAAATTTTCTATAATGCAAAGGATTATGCCTAAAATGGAAGATGAACCTCAAGTTGTTGTTGAGGAAACTCAAGATGAAAACACCCAGAATTTCAAAGCTGAAACAAAGAATTATAAAGCCGATAAAGAAGATTCCAAAACTGATGTGGAGTCTAAATCTGAAGATAAGGAAGATAAGAATACAAAAATTCAAGTTGAAGATAACAAAGGTAAAAGTACTGAAATTCTCAAAAATAATTCTTTCTATCAAATCAAAACGGGCTCGTACAAAGAGTGAATTTAAAATGAGAAACAACAATACTCATCATCCTCTTCAATACAATCTTCTTTTATCGTTAGAGGAAGAGGAAAGGGAATAAAGTCTCTCAATGAAGATAGATGACATGTGAAAATCCCAAGCTGGGATGGTTATGTTTGAATGTAGTCTTTTCTGTTTGTAATTTTTTTTTTTAAATGTATGAATGTTACTAATAAGTTTTTTTAGGGTCTTTTGATTGTCAAACCTTAATCATAGCTAGGGTTTGTCTAGTTTGATTTATGACCCTCCCACTTTTGGGATTTTAATGAAATAGTTTTAACCGTTTTCTCAAAAAGAAAATACTTAACCATATAAATAATAACTATGTTACGTACTGATCCAAGATTTAAAGGTATGTTACACTTAATTTAATGTAATAAATTATATATATATCAAAATGAGACTTTATATTATAATTATTAAATAAGTCGAGCTTGCAAGATTTTACAACATAAAACGTATCTATAATAAAACTCATCTATAATTGAATTTATATTTATATCTTTAGTTAAATCTAGTTTAATATAGAGTATAAAACAGTCGGAAAGAAAATCATCTTCCATTTTGTTGCGAAGTTCCATCTTCAATTTCTTCGTTAATGAAAATATTCACTCAATAATAGCGGTAGAAATAGGTAATGTTAAACCAAATAAATCAATCTAGTTAATATAATATAAATTTTGATCGCCTACTCTCGGTCAATTGTTGACACAACTCAAAAAATATAGAAACTTTCAAATTTTACATCATATCAAGTTTATAATATTACAAATTCATATTTTAATGCAACGATGTCTTGATCTGTGAAATATTTAGGATAAAATTACGTTGCAAGTTTACAAATATCATCGCTATTAAATTAATCGAATGATTTTTTTACATCTAAAGATGTATTATGAGAAAATAATTTCATTAATGATTCGTTAAACTGAGTATTTAACTTTATCAAAATGAAGTCAATTCCTACTTTCTCCTGGGATATTCTGCTACAACGTGCTCCCTCTGTTCTCTCTCACAAGAAGAGGGGCAATATTGTAAATAAAAAAATTCTTTTATTTACAATATTACCCCCTCTGCTCTGTGAGAGGGAACAAAAGGAGTCCGTTACATTGCTATATCTTTCTCCCTACTTTAAAACATCACAGTGATAATGATATTCAACTGTATTGATTCTGGATTGTGGAGGGTAGAAACTGTACTCACTAATTTGACAGTAATAAAGATATCATTGTCTTGTTTTTCTTTGTATCAAATTGATGTTCATTTTTTTTAACTATGTATGCATAATTTTCAAGATCGGTTATTTGATCGAATAATTGGAATATAAAATTGAAAAATATAAAAAAGAAAAGTAAACATTTAATTGAATGGTTAGAGAATGATGAAAAAGTAGAAAAGAAAATTAAGTAATAGTAACATTATAAATCAAATATATATATAAAATCAATTATAAATATCATATACATAATTAAATAAATAAACGATTATATATATTAAAAAAATAAAAATTAAAAGAAAAAAAATAAAGAGAGAGAAATTGCTCTTTAGAAATTAAAAAATAAATATAAAAATAATTAAATAATAAAATTAGTGTAATAAAATATATGCAGGTTTATTTGCAAACGACTTGAAAATTAATTAAAAAAAGAATCAATTATTTAAAAAAACACTGATATATCATTTTTTTTCTTAAGAGTAAGATAAAGTCATGTATACAGTAAAAATATATTTTAATGGTAAGCATTAAATTTTGGGTTTACAATAATGGATTACTAAATTCATGCATATAAAACATTCTAACTAATAATGAGTTAAGAATAAATAAAATCAATTTAAGTTGAGTTGAATAACAATAAGTTGAATTTTATCTATTTTATGTTTTAATTTTTGGTTTGAGGATAATCAAGGATAAATTATTCTTAACTCTTGGACACAATAATTAATGTCGGTAGTTTCGTTGATAGTTGTGTTTCTCAAAAGAGATTATACACTATTTCATATGAGTTCAACTCAAATGTTTAAGTTATAAATCAAATAAAAAGATAGTAATTAAATGTTGCTATTTTGAGGGATAAAACAAATTTATAAATTCTAAAATTAAATCAGATATAAGAATGACAGGTTATATTACTTCTTTCCATTGTTATATAATTTCAAATTAAAACACAATAAATTTTATAAATATTGTGGAGACTCATACCTCATTAATAAAACATATTTTTACCCATGGTAGAATCCCATGGTAGAATGTTTATTAGTTCAAGTCTTTAGATCATTTAGAAAACAAATAAATTTAATAGTTGTTAATGTGACAAATTTATTTTGCACATAATCAAGTTAACCTACAATAAAAGAATTTATTGGGCATTTTTTGATGTGTGTAATTGGAATTTGAATTGAAAATTATTATAGAATTGACTTGAATTACAATTTAATTTTTATGTTTGAAAAAATTAAAGAATTATATTACATTTTCAATTTTTATATTTGAAAAAATAATATAATAAAAATAAATTTAATATATATTAATTATTTTTTATTAAAATATTAGTTTGACATAATCAATTATGATAGCTCAAATATTTTTTTTTTCTTTTAGGATTTGATTCTAATTAAAAAAAAATATTGATTCAACATACTAACTTCAAAATAAATAAATAAATATCTTATAATTCAAATTCAAACTTATATATTATAGTTCACGTCATAGTTATTTTATCTAATTATGAATTGAGATTAATTTCAAATAATTTATAATTTATATATATATATATATATATATACTTTCATTATATTATTTAAATCATAATAAAATATCAATTTACTTTATTTAAAAAATAATATTTTGTATTTTTTATTATATATTTATATAATTAATATGTTATACTCTATTGCCCACTTTTCAATGATATATCATACTTATTTAAAAATAAATAATCTAATATTTATTTAAACAATCAAAAGAAAACAAAATTATACAATCACTAATATATTCACATCATTTAAGTCACAACTAAGATATCTTTTTTGTTTGTTTGTAAAATTATATATTTATATGCCTAATACTTTATTCAAATATTTCACAAATAACATAAAATGTCAATGATTTACATCTAGTAAAATTATTTTAAAATAATTAATTCATTATTCAAATAACTAAGATCAAACAAAGTCAAAACAATTTGTTTCAAAGTCTAAACAAATTGTTTCAATTTCTTGAACAATATGAAGTTACATAGTTAGTATTATGCACTAAATCCAAAACATAATATTATACACAATTTAATATGAATATATTGTTTCAACAATCTGAACACTTCATATTAAGCACAATCTGAAAATTTTAATATCAATTCTTTCTTTCAAAATGTGAACATTTTAATGATTTACACATAAGAAAACACTATTAAAAAAATTATTTTTTTATTTTATTTTAATTAAGAAAAACAATAACGACACTTCAGAGACATGATTCTTCGTTTTCATTCAAAACGCTTTCAGTGAAAATCAAACTTATAACTTTTCGTGAAATTATATAACTCAATAGCATACCATTATATATATATATATATATATATATATATATATATATATATATATATATATATATATATATATATATATATATATATATATATATATATATATATATATATATATATATATAAATAATGATGCTTAATTTTGAAAGTGTCTGGATTGCCGAATCAAGAGTTGTCGTTAATTTAATATATATGTGAGAGTAAATGGATATTTGAGTCGGATTCTGGGTTGACGCGCCCATAAACTTAAAACGGTTAAAAATGCTATACGTATGTTTTGAACTCACAACCTAATAAAACATAAAAACAAGTACAACTCTTTAACCAACTAAACTAATAATATTTTATATTTTAATTTCAACACCAAATTTAATGAAAGCGGGACGTTATAACAATATATTATTATTCGTGTGCATCGCACGGAGATCTTCTTAGTGAGAAATTATAGTACAAACCTTTTGGAGATTGAAAATAAGGCAACCCAAAAATTGAGCTAAATAAAATTGAAGATTTATAATATTTCAGTATTAAAAATCACAAAATTAATTTAGTCTTGTTATATAAAAAAAAAATGGGACAGATTAGTCTTGTTATATAGTTATATTCCAAAACTATGTTTAAGAGCTTCCTACTACATAAATTGGTATTTTATTTGTTTTATTTTCATATCTATTTTTTTATGTGGAAATATATTTAAAAGAGGCTTTTTATTTTTTATTTTATGCATGAGTTTTTGTTTTTAAATAAAAAATCATATTACAAAGTAATTTATGCCTAGGTTAAAAAAATATTAGGGGACAAAGAATAATATTAAGTTGACGATGTGTCATTATGATTGAATTAAAAATCTAAAAATTCTTTTCTTATTTAATTTTTAATTCACTCAAAAAATAACGTATCATTTATCTCAACTTTATTGAATCTGAAAATTTTAATATCAATTCTTTCTTTCAAAATGTAAACATTTTAATGATTTACACATAACAAAACACCATTAAAAAAATTATTTTTTTATTTTATTTTAATTAAGAAAAACAATAACGACACTTCAGAGACATGATTCTTCGTTTTCATTCAAAACGCTTTCAGGGAAAATCTTTGTGAAATTATATAACTCAAGAGCATACCTTTGCATTAAGTATTTATATATATATATATATATATAATGATGCTTAATTTTGAAAGTGTCTGGATTGCCGGATCAAGAGTTGTGGTTAATTTGGATATATATGTGAGAGTAAATAGATATTTGGGTCGGATTCTGGGTTGACCTGCCCATAAACTTAAAACGGTGAAAAATAAAATTAAAAATGATATAGGTATGTTTCGAACTCGCAACCTAACAAAACAAGTACAACTCTTTAACCAACTAGGCTAATAAAATTTTATATTTTAAATTCAACACTAAATTTGATGAACGCGAGATAATTTTAAATAACTAATCTATATATATATATATATATATATATAATGATGCTTAATTTTGAAAGTGTCCGGATTGCCGGTTCGAGAGTTGTCGTTAATTTGGATATATATGTGAGAGTAAATGGATATTTGAGTCGGATTCTGGGTTGACCCGCCCATAAACTTTAACGGTTAAAAATGCTATAGGTATGTTTTGAACTCACAACCTAATAAAACATAAAAACAAGTACAACCTTTTAACCAACTAGACTAATAATATTTTATATTTTAATTTCAACACCAAATTTAATAAAAACGGAACGTTATAACAATATATTATTATTCGTGTGCATTGCACGAAGATCTTCTTAGTGAGAAATTATAGTACAAACCTTTTGGAGATTGAAAATAATGCAACCCAAAAATTGAGCTAAATAAAATTGAAGATTTATAATATTTCAGTATTAAAAATCACAAAATTAATTTAGTCTTGTTATATAAAAAAAATGGGACAAATTAGTCTTGTTATATAGTTATATTCCAAAACTATGTTTAAGAGCTTCCTACTACATAAATTGGTATTTTATTTGTTTTATTTTCATATCTGTTTTTTTATGTGGAAATATATTTAAAAGAAGTTTTTTATTTTTTATTTTATGCATGAGTTTTTGTTTTTAAATAAAAAATCATATTACAAAGTAATTTATGCCTAGGTTAAAAAAATATTAGGGGACAAAGAATAATATTAACAAGGAAGTTGACGATGTGCCATTATGATTGAATTAAAAATCTAAAAATTCTTTTCTTATTTAATTTTTAATTCACTCAAAAAATGACATATCATTTATCTCAACTTTATTGAATCTGAAAATTTTAATATCAATTCTTTCTTTCAAAATGTGAACATTTTAATGATTTACACATAACAAAACACTATTAAAAAAATTATTTTTTTAATTTATTTTAATTAAGAAAAACAATAATGACACTTCAGAGACATAATTCTTCGTTTTCATTCAAAACGCTTTCAGTGAAAATCAAACTTATAACTTTTCGTGAAATTATATAACTCAAGAGCATACCTTTGCATTATATATATATATATATATATATATATATATATATATAATTAATGATGCTTAATTTTGAAAGTGTCTGGATTGCCGGATCAAGAGTTGTGGTTAATTTGGATATATATGTGAGAGTAAATAGATATTTGGGTCGGATTCTGGGTTGACCTGCCCATAAACTTAAAACGGTGAAAAATAAAATTAAAAATGATATAGGTATGTTTCGAACTCGCAACCTAACAAAACAAGTACAACTCTTAAACCAACTAGGCTAATAACATTTTATATTTTAAATTCAACACTAAATTTGATGAACGCGAGATAATTTTAAATAACTAATCTATATATATATAAGGAAAAAAGCTCACTTAGACGTATGTACTTGTACAACTAGCTCATTTAAACGTATGTACTAATAAAAGGTCATTTAAACGTACGTACTATCAAAAATTGGCTCATTTAGCCTCTTTTAGTAACCATGGTTAACTTTTATTTTTAAATTTATATATTTATTAATTAAATATTAATATATTTTCTCTCTCTTTCCTTTTCATTTATTATTTCATTTATTATTAATAAATGAACCATCTACTTTTATCTTTTTTATAATTTTTTATTATCTCTATATGAGTATTTATAATTGATTATTTTTATTTTATTTTATTTTATATATATATATGAGCATTTATCATTAATTATTTTAACTCTATATTTCTTATTATTTTTTATATATTATTTTATATTCACATTAATTTATAATTATTTTAAAATTGTTTGATCCCAATAATTGAATATGACAATGAAAATTCTTTTCAACAATAAAAATCCTTCAACACAAAAATAAATTAATTAATAATTAATAATTGAATAATAATAAAAACTCATTCATCAAACACTAAAAGAGTAATAATCAAATATTAGACAAAACAATTCATTTACTACTAATATAAGTGATGAATAAAAATTAAATAAAAAATTATTAATTTCATTTTTATTTAAATTAAACTAAATAAGAAAATATCCTTTTTCATTTTTATTATATTAAATTAAATAAGAAAAAACTCTTCAAAAAAAATATTACAATAAAACATAAAATTCATAAATAAGTTGTTAATTTTTTTTTAAAAAAAATGAGAATTTAAGAAATATGAAAAATAAAAACTAATAAAAAAAAAGATGAAATATAAAAGAGAAATTAATATTAAAATAATAAAAATTTTAAAAATAAAATAAATTACCTAGTTTAATTAATGAAAAAAAAAGAGAGAGAAAATATATTAATATTTAATTAATAAATATATAAATTTAAAAATAAAAGTTAACCATGGTTATTAAAAGAGGCTAAATGAGCCAATTTTTAATAGTACATATGTTTAAATGATCTTTTATTAGTACATATGTCTAAGTGAGCTAGTTGTACAAGTACATACGTCTAAGTGAGCTTTTTTCCTATATATAATGATGCTTAATTTTGAAAGTGTTCGAATTGCCGGTTCGAGAGTTGTCGTTAATTTGGATATATATGTGAGAGTAAATGGATATTTGATTCGGATTCTGGGTTGACCCGCCCATAAACTTAAAACGGTTAAAAATGCTATAGGTATGTTTTGAACTCACAACCTAATAAAACATAAAAACAAGTACAACTCTTTAACCAACTAGACTAATAATATTTTATATTTTAATTTCAACACCAAATTTAATGAAAACGGGACATTATAACAATATATTATTCGTGTGCATCGCACGGAGATCTACTTAGTGAGAAATTATAGTACAAACCTTTTGGAGATTGAAAATAAGGCAACCCAAAAATTGAGCTAAATAAAATTGAAGATTTATAATATTTCAGTATTAAAAATCACAAAATTAATTTAGTCTTGTTATATAAAAAAATGGGACAAATTAGTCTTGTTATATAGTTATATTCCAAAACTATGTTTAAGAGCTTCCTACTACATAAATTGGTATTTTATTTGTTTTATTTTCATATCTATTTTTTTATGTGAAAATATATTTAAAAGAAGCTTTTTATTTTTTTTTTATTTTTTATTTTATGCATGAGTTTTTGTTTTTAAATAAAAAAATCATATTACAAAGTAATTTATGCCTAGGTTAAAAAATAATAGGGGACAAAGAATAATATTAACAAGGAAGTTCACGATGTGTCATTATGATTGAATTAAAAATCTAAAAATTCTTTTTTTATTTAATTTTTAATTCACTCAAAAAATGACATATCATTTATCTCAACTTTATTGAATCTGAAAATTTTAATATCAATTCTTTCTTTCAAAATGTGAACATTTTAATGATTTACACATAAGAAAACACTATTAAAAAAATTATTTTTTTATTTTATTTTAATTAAGAAAAACAATAACGACACTTCAGAGACATGATTCTTCGTTTTCATTCAAAACGCTTTCAGTGAAAATCAAACTTATAACTTTTCGTGAAATTATATAACTCAAGAGCATACCTTTGCATTATATATATATATATATATATAATGATGCTTAATTTTGAAAGTGTCTGGATTGCCGGATCAAGAGTTGTGGTTAATTTGGATATATATGTGAGAGTAAATAGATATTTGGGTCGGATTCTGGGTTGACCTGCCCATAAACTTAAAACGGTGAAAAATAAAATTAAAAATGATATAGGTATGTTTCGAACTCGCAACCTAACAAAACAAGTACAACTCTTTAACCAACTAGGCTAATAACATTTTATATTTTAAATTCAACACTAAATTTGATGAACGCGAGATAATTTTAAATAACTAATCTATATATATATAATGATGCTTAATTTTGAAAGTGTCCGGATTGCCGGTTCGAGAGTTGTCGTTAATTTGGATATATATGTGAGAGTAAATGGATATTTGAGTCGGATTCTGGGTTGACCCGCCCATAAACTTAAAACGGTTAAAAATGCTATAGGTATGTTTTGAACTCACAACCTAATAAAACATAAAAACAAGTACAACTCTTTAACCAACTAGACTAATAATATTTTATATTTTAATTTCAACTCAAAATTTAATGAAAGCGGGACGTTATAACAATATATTATTATATGTGTGCATCTCACGGAGATCTTCTTAGTGAGAGAGAAATTATAGTACAAACCTTTTGGAGATTGAAAATAAGGCAACCCAAAAATTGAGCTAAATAAAATTGAAGATTTATAATATTTCAGTATTAAAAATCACAAAATTAATTTAGTCTTGTTATATAAAAAAAAATGGGACAAATTAGTCTTGTTATATAGTTATATTCCAAAACTATGTTTAAGAGCTTCCTACTACATAAATTGGTATTTTATTTGTTTTATTTTCATATCTATTTTTTTATGTGGAAATATATTTAAAAGAAGCTTTTTATTTTTTTTATTTTTTATTTTATGCATGAGTTTTTGTTTTTAAATAAAAAATCATATTACAAAGTAATTTATGCCTAGGTTAAAAAAATATTAGGGGACAAAGAATAATATTAACAAGGAAGTTGACGACGTGTCATTATGATTGAATTAAAAATCTAAAAATTCTTTTCTTATTTAATTTTTAATTCACTCAAAAAATGACATATCATTTATCTCAACTTTATTGTAAATATTATTTACACTCTTATATTTTCTCGTTAAAAACTCTATATTGCATATATATATATATATATATATATATATATATATATATATATATATATATATATATATTATATATATATATAATATTAAGAAAATCATTATTTTAAAAATAATTTAAGGTTTGTTTGATCTTTGGTTTTTAAGTTATTTTTGGAGAATTTGTACTCAATTTATTTTATTACTTTATTCATTTAATTACTCTTATTATTTATTAAAATACTAAAATATTTTTTATTTAATTTATTATTAATTAAATAGTAATTCTAAATTATAATTATTTATAATACATTAAATACATATTTTTATAAAAATATTTATTGGTTTAATTTACTTCTTAATAATTTTTTATAAATTAAAATAAGTCAATTATTTTATTTAAAAAATATACTTAAATCAAAACTTGATTTAAAGTTCAAGCAATGCATCTTTCTAAGTTACAAGAAAAGTGTTAAGAGATACAACTTTTGGGATCAAATTGATCAACAAAGATGTGGTATTTGATGAGCAAACTATGTTGCATTAAAGCAAAGACAACATTGTGAAAACTTGTTCTATTTAAATATAATACAAATTGATTTAGAAGAACTCTCAATAATATCTGATAGAGTGGAGATAAATTCTGAACAACATTCCATAGTATATGACATGGGTGAGAGTTCAAATTCAATTCTAAATGATGTGATACAAATGGTTTACACACTAGTGTGAAACTTCCTAATAGATTTGGTTTTGAAGATATTGGACAAATAGTTTACAAGACTACAATCTAGATAGATAAAGACACACTAGTGTGAAACTTCCTAATAAATTTGGTTTTGAAGATATTGGTCTCATTCGCACTACTTATCAATGTCGATGATCCGATAAGATTTTAGGAAGCTAATATGAGTCAGGTGAAAGATAAATGGATTTGTGCGATGGTTGAGGAGATGTACTCTTAGCCGAAGAACCAGACGTGTGAGCTAGTTGAGCTTCCTGAGGGTAAGAAGGTGATTGAGTGCAAATGAGTTTATAAGAAGAAACTAACAATATCAGAAAAATGGGAAAAGTTAAATGCCCGACTTGTTGTAAAAGGGTTTTCACAACAAAAGAGGATAGATTATGATGAAAGATTTTCTTCGGTGGTGAGACATACTTCAATTAGGGTCGTGCCTACGTTAGTAGCTAGTTTTAATTTGCATTTAGAGCAGATGGATATTAAAACTATTTTTTGCATGGTGATTTGGAGAACAAATTTATATAAAGCAACTAGAAGAGTTCACTCAACCTGAACGTGAACATTTAGTGTGCAGGTTAAAGAAATCATTATATGGATTAAAATAGTCTCCAAGACAGTGGTATAGACGGTTTGACTCTTATATGATTAAAATTGGTTATAGACGATGCGAGTATAATTGTTGTGTTTATGTGAAAAGCCTTGATGATAAGTCTTTTATTTTTATGTTACTTTATATGGATGATATGTTGATTGTTGCATAAAATTTATTGAGCCATGAGTTTGATATGAAAGACTTATGTGATGCGAAGAGATTTTTGGATTAGAAATTCATAAGGATATAAACTCAAGAAGTCATCCCCTCTTCTAGCATAGTGGCAACAAGAGGTGGATATCCCCAGGCCTCCATGAGGTCCTGGGTTCGAGCCCGTCAGGCGGCAAGTTCTGCGCCTGGTTAATTGGTTAAGTATGTTTGCGGGCTATTTACTTAACCCGCGGGGATTAGTCGCACTCCATAGGAGTAGCGGAACCCAGCGTTCTCAAAAAAAAAAAAAAAAAAAAACTCAAGAAGTTGTGGTTATCTCAACGGGACTATGTTGAGAAAGTATTACACATATTTGGGATGAGTAATTCAAAGCCAATGTCCACTTTTTGACGAATCATTTTAAGTTTTCTTCTAAATAGTGTTCGAAGACGAACACTGATATTAAAGACATAACAAATGCTCCATATGCAAGTGTAAATGATTGTTTGATGTATATGATGGTTTGTACAAGACCGAATTAGGCTCAAGTTGCGAGTTAAGTTCGTAAGCTCATGGAAAAACTGAGTAAACAACATTTGGAAGTAATCAAATAGATCTCTAGGTATCTAAAGGGAACTTCAAGTTATGGTATTATTTTTGGTGATTAACGAGTTGATTCTATAGTTGTTGGATATGTGGATTCAGACTATGCTAGTGATATGGATGATAGAAGGTCTACAACCGGGTTTGTGTTTACTCTTTATGGGGGACCTATATGTTGGAAATCAACACTTTAATCTATTGTGGTACTATCAACAACTGAAGCAGGATATATGACAATAGATGAAGCTACTAAAGAAGTGATGTGGCTTAATGGGCTAGTAAAGGAACTATGTATTGAGAAATGTGGAGTTCAGTTACTTTGTGACAATCATAGTGCTATTTATTTGGCAAAAAAATTAGGTGTATCATGCTAGATCAAAGCATATTGATATGAGATTTCACAAGATTAGAGAGTTGATCGTATTTGGTAGAATACTGTTACAAAATGTTCATACTAGTGAAAAATGCAGCTGATATGTTGACAAAGCCAGTTACTACAGGTAAATTTAAACATTGTTTGGGTTTGTTGAATGTCTCACGTTGCTAAGAAATGATGGTAGGCTAGCCCACTTGGAGTGTCTGAAACTCTATACTGTTATCTTCAAAGAAGCCTTGAATTTATTGAAGATGGAGATATGTGATTTATCTATTACGAGATGAAATATTCGTCAATGTGGAGATTGTTGTGTATGTGACTTGTATACACATGTTAATTAAGTTTAGAGTTAATGGACCGAGTCTAGAGTAGTTTAATCTTTGTGACCTGATGTACTACTCTATAAATACCATATAATATAAGGTTTTAACTTTAAGAGTGAAATAATATATTTGACGGCACTTCCGAGGACGTAGGTAGTTTGGCCAAATTTTGTATAGCTTGTGTTATTTTCTTTTGATTTATCTATTATTATTAGTTTACGTGGTTATTCGAATCAACCTTATTACCCTCCGTCTTGAAGGGAGTCCAATCACCAAGTTTTATCATTTTCTATTTATACATAAATTCAATGAATAACTTAAACCACTTAACTATTTAGATGGTCAAATTGATATTGTTTTTCTTCTTGAACCACTAGATTAACACCACCAACGACATGTTTGATCGACTAGTTATGAACAACATGTCTGATCGACCAATTTTGAAGCATATGCTACGAAAGAAACCAATTTGAATTTTATTTTAATTAGGTATATAAATGGTTCGATTTAGTCAATATATACACCGAAATGCACAACTAAATCGTTAAAATTGGTTGGAAAAATTTAAATTATTGATTTTGATTTATTAATTTAGATAGAAGATCAATTCACTCGGTTTGATCGTTTTATTCCTTCTTTAGAAACTATTATTAAATAATATAATTATACCTAAAATATTTTAAAAAAATAAATATTGACTATATATTTAATTTAAAAATAAATACCAACTATGCTTATTTATTTATTTTTTTAGAAAACGACTTAGTGCAATTTCATTAAAAATCCTAAAAGTGGAAGTGAGTTTCAAGAATCAAAGCTAGACAAACCCTAACTTGGATGAAAACAACAAATGAATTACATACAAACAAAATGAATTACAAAGACAAACAAACAACCAAACACAAACAAACAAGTTCTACAGTTTTTTTGAATCTAAATTTACTTGTGACGATTTCGAAAGGAATATTCCACCTTTGGCTTAGTCTCTAGTCGTCTTCATTTTTTGGAATTCCTCTCCAAGTGTATATGAGTGTATTGTCATATACAACAACATCTTCACAGACCTTTTCCTCCATTCTAAGAACTGTGTTATAGATTCTTGCATTTTTCTCCTTCCAGATATTGTAAATCAGGACTCCAAAGAAACATTTGAAAACATTTGCATAGAAGTTGTCGCCCTTGGCCTTCATCATTACTATGTCTCTAATCTCATTACACGTTCCTGGAAAATTAGAGATATTCACATTCTTAGCAAATTTGTACCATAGCTGAGAGACAAACGAGCATTCTCCAAATATGTGGTTAATACTTTCCACATTCACTACACAAATTGGATAATTAACATCTGAGATGCTTATGTATTTCCTAATTCCGTTTCTTGTTGTTAATCTTTTCCTATGTTTATTGTATTTCAATAATTGAAAACTTAATTATTAGGGTATCAATTATAACTTAGTATATTAATTTTAACTGTGATCGTTCGGTTAGTTTGAAGGTTCAATCACTACTAATCTTACTAACTAAATTATTGAATTTGGTTTAGCAGTTTTACAAATTACCGTACAACTTTAGTTTACCAGTTTTACAAATTACCGTACAACTTAGTATATTAATTTTAACTGTGACCGTTTGGTTAGTTTGACGGCTTAACTTAGTAAATTATTGAACTTGATATCTCTAAGTATGTTAGATAGTAAAGTACATTGGTTCAACTGTGAAAGTGGAGTTCTGAATGTCTACAAGGGTTCTGATGTTATTTTGAAAGGTGTCAAGAATGGCACTCTATATTTCTTGTAAGGTTCTACTGTCCTAGGTTCTATTTCTGTTGCATCCTCAGAGATTCACAAGGATGATATGACTAAACTTTGGCATATAAGGCTTGGTCATATGAGTGAAAGGGGATGCAGATTCTAGCAAAGGAGGATCTTCTTAGAGGTCACAAGATCACGAGTCTTGACTTCTGTGAGCATTGTGTTTTTGGGAAACTACATCGCAACAAGTTTCCTAAGGCAATTCACATGACAAAAGACACACTTGATTATATCCATTCAGATTGTTGGGGTCCAGCTAGCGTTGAATCTATTGGAGGTCAGAGATACTTCTTGACAATTATTGATGATTTCTCAAGGATGACTTGGTTGTTTGTCATGAGAAATAAAGGAGAAGCCTTTATATACTTCAAAGAATGGAAAACGTTGGTGGAAAATCAAATTGGAAAGAAAATTAAAAGGTTGCGAACTGACAATGGTCTAGAGTTTTGTTCATTTGATTTCAATTAGTTCTTCAAAGATGCAGGGATTGCTCGACATCACACGGTAAGGCATACGCCATAACAGAACGGTATAGCTGAAAGAATGAATAACACATTACTAGAAAGAGCAAGGTGCATGCTCTCTAATGCAAAACTTGATAAAATTTTTGGGCAGCGGCGGTGACTACATCATGTTATTTGATAAATTGTGGGCCTCACACCGGGATTAACTGTAAAACACCTTATGAGGTATGGTGTGGAAAATCTACTGATTACTCAAATGTAAAAGTTTTTGGTTGCACAGTTTATTATCATGTCAGTGACGGTAAACTAGAGCCAAGAGCAAAGAAAGGAGTATTTGTGGGCTATGGAGATGGTGTAGAAGGATACAAAATATGGTCTCCATCTGAAAATGAGTTATTCTGAGTAGAAACGTCATCTTTGATGAGAACTCTATACTTAACTCTATTGAGAAATCTGTAGCAGGAAGCAGTAGTGTTAACAAACATGTGGAGTTAAAAACTACTTTACAAAAGGAAAAAGAACCCCATGTTGAGGGTCAGCTGCTAGAGTCTGAATAATTAGATTCTCAACTGTCTGAAGTTATTAATGAGAGTGTAGCTGAAGGTTGGTTAAGGAGGATTGGAGTTAGACCACCTCAAAGATACGGTTATGAATATATGGTTGGTTATGCACTATAGGTTGCTGAGGAGGAAGTGAATACATCTTTACCATCCACTTACAAAGAAGCTGTATTCGGGTTTGAAGCTGCGCAATGGTTCACAGCAATGGGAGATGAGATGGAATCACTTCACAAAAATCATACTTGGGAGTTAGTCTCTTTGCCTACAGGGAGAAAGGTTATTACCTGCAAATGGGTTTTCAAGAAAAAAGAAGGTATAACAGTTGTTAAAGGAGTCAAGTTTAAGGCTCGAGTTGTTACAAGGGGGTTCAATCAGAAGGAGAGAGTAGACTATAACGAAATTTTCTCATCAGTAATCAAACATACTTCTATCAGGGTGTTACTAGCAATAGTGACACATCAGAATTTGGAGCTCGAACAACTTGATGTGAAAATAACCTTTCTACATGGAGAGATAGAGGAAGAAATATACATGACTCAGCCAGAAGGTTTCCAAGTTCTAGGAAAGGAAAAATATGTTTGCAAGTTGAAGAAGTCTTTATACGGACTTAAATAGTCTCCAAGGTAGTGGTATAAGAGGTTTGACAACTTTATGATGTCACTTAACTACAAGAGGAGTGCATATGACTATTGTGTGTACTACAACAAGTTGAAGGACGACTCATTCATCTACATAGTCCTGAATGTAGATGACATGTTATTAACATTAAAGAGCAAAACAAATGTTTAGAAGCTAAAAGATCTTCTAAATGTTGAGTTTGAGATGAAAGATCTATGAGCAGCTCAGAAAATTCTAGGAATGGAGATTCTTAGAGATAGAGGGCAAAAGAAACTTTTCTTATCACAAAAAGGTTACATTGAGAATGTGTTGTCAAGGTTTGGAATGTCATAAGCTAAACATATAGATACACCTTGTGCTACTAATATTCATCTTACTACTTTGTTTGCTCCTCAGACAGATGAAGAGAAAAAGTATATGACTCGAGTTCCTTATTCTAGTGCAGTAGGGAGTTTGATGTATGTTATGGTTTGTACAAGACCAAATCTGGCACAGACAGTGAGTGTTGTGAGCAGATTTATGGTATAACTAGGGAAGGAGCATTGGCAAGCTATGAACAGGATATTCAGGTATCTATAGGGAACTTTTGATGTTGGTCTCATATATGGAGGTGATACACAATGTCTGATTACTGGTTATTCAGATTATGATTATGCTGGAGACGTTGATAGTAGGAGATCTATGACTAGTTATGTATTTACTCTTGGGGGATCAGTTGTTAGTTGGAAAGCGACTCTACAACCTATTGTGACTTTATCTACAACAGAAGCAGAGTACATGACATTAATAGAAGTTTCTAAAGAGGGAATATGACTGAAAAGACTAATTAGTGATCTGAGCCTACATCAAGATCAAGCAACTATCTTCTATGACAGTCTGAGTGCTATATGCTTAGCCAAAGATCAAGTTCATCATGAACGGACTAAGCATATTGATGTGCGTTATCATTTCCTAAGGACTGAGAAGAGGATAAAGGTGAAAAAGGTAGGAATTGCTGACAATCCTACTGATATGTTAACCAAGCCAGTTCCTCATAGCAAGTTCCAACATTGTTTGGACTTGCTTAACGTTAGAAACTGGTTGTTGCCCTAGGGGCAACTTTAGAAGAGAGAGATAGAAAAGATTGAACATCTGGGCATTGACTAATGCATCTGGGCCATCTGGGCATTGACTAATGCGTCTAGGTCATCTAAGCATTGACTAATGCATTTGGGCATTGACTAATGCATCTGGACCATATGGTATTGACGAATGCATTTGGGCCATCTAGTATTGACTAATATATTTGGGCATTGACTAATGCATCTGGGCCATCTGGGCATTGACTAATGCGTCTAGGTCATCTGAGCATTGACTAATGCATTTGGGCATTGACTAATGCATCTGGACCATATGGTATTGACGAATGCATTTGGGCCATCTAGTATTGACTAATACATCTGGGCCATCTAGCACTAGCGAGTGCATCTGGGCCATCTGGCACCGGTGAGTGCATCTGGGCCATCCGGCACCGGCGAGTGCATCTGGGCCATCCGACACCGACGAGTGCATCTGTGCCATCTGGCATTGACGAATGTATTTGGGAGATTTGGGCATTGACTAATGCACCTGGGACATCTGAGAGAATTCAAGTCAAGGTGAAGATTTGTTGAATAAACTTGAATAGTTGAGCCTTCTTAATGGGCCGACCCAATTCTCTATTTGTTAGAGTTTATGTATTAGGGTTTCAGGGGACCGAGTGTTATATAAACTCGTGTTATAACCCTAGTTTGACATATCATCTCTATAAACAATCTTCTCAATAATAATCTCTCTTCTGGGTGGACGTAGCCAAGTTCTATCTTGGTGAACCACGTTAAATCTTTGTCTGTTTATTGTTTACGTCATTCTCACGCGTTCCGTTATAACAATTTTTCTTCTTGAACCACTAGATTAACACCACTAATGACATGTTTGATCGACCAATTTTGAAGCATAGACTACGAAGAAACCAATTTGACTTTTGATTTTAATTAGGTATATAAATGGTTCTATTTAGTCAATATATACACCAAAATGCACAACTAAATCGTTAAAATTGGTTAAAAAAAATTAAATTATTGGTTTCGATTTATTAATTGAGATAAAAGATCAATTCATTCGGTTTGATGGTTTTATTCCTTCTTTAGAAACTATTATTAAATAATACAATTATACCTAAAATATTTTTAAAAAATAAATATTGACTATATATTTAATTTAAAAAACAAATACCAACTATGCTTATTTATTTGTTTTTTTGAAAAATGAATTAGTGTCATTTAATTAAAAATCCTAAAAGTGGGAGTGAGTTTCAAGAATCAAAGCTAGACAAACCCTAACTTAGATGAAAATAACAAATGAATTACAGACAAACAAAATGAATTACAAAGACAAACAAACAACCAAACACAAACAAACAAGTTCTACAGTTTTTTTTAATCTAAATTTACTTGTGACGATTTCGAAAGGAATATTTCACCTTTGGCTTAGTCTCCAGTTGTCTTCATTTTTTGAAATTCCTCTACAAGTGTATATGAGTGGATTGTCATCTGCATCAACATCTTCACAAACCTTTTCCTCCATTCTAAGAACTGTGCTATAGATTCTTGCATTTGTTCCCTCAAGATAGTGTAAATCAGGGCTCAAAAGAAGCATTTGAAAACATTTGCATAGAAGTTGTTTCCCTTAACCTCATCATTAGTATGTCTCTAATCTCATTCCACATTCTTGGAAAATTAGAGATATTCATATTCTTAGTAAATTTGTACCATAGCTGAGAGATAAACGAGCATTCCCTAAATATGTGGTTACTTTTTTCCTCATTCATTATACAAATTAGACAGTTAACATCTGGGATGCTTATGTATTTCATAATTTCGTCTTTTATCGTCAATCTTTTCCTATGTTTATTTTATTTCAATAATTGAAAACTTAATTATTCCAACATCAATTATAACTTAGTATATTAATTTTAACTATAACCGTTCGGTTAGTTTGACAGTTTAACCACTACTAAACTTATAATTAACTAAATTGTTGAAGTCGGTTTAACAGTTTTATAAATTACCGTAGATTTGGTCAGTTGAATTGTTTCGGTTCGATTTAAACCAGTTTGGTTCAGTTTAGATAGATTGATCGATCTTATTTACCCTTTCATTTTTAACCATATCTTCTAATTTTCCAATCTAATTTGGTCCATTTTTTTTTTGTTGGATACTTAATTATTGTAATATTATATACTAGCTTACCAAATAAAATAGTACTGAAAATACTCTAATTTGATATTAGCTGTTTTAAAAAAAACAGCTCAATAACAAGGCATTTTGAGTTAGTGATTTACCCTAACTTTTGGATGGATTTCAAACTAACTATAAAGTTCGAGGCTTAGATTAACGAATATTTTATTTAAATGCATAAATTTGAATATCTAGTGTAAGTTAGAGGTCAAAAATGATTTTTTTGCCATTATTTAGGGTTGATATAAAACATGTTCTCTTTTACAAACCCCAAAAAGAAAGAAAAAAAAACCCTGATCAGTTTCTTATTAATATTGGCTGCGCCTCTTAAACCCTAAACGCGCGGCTAGACCCTCTCTCTTCCTTCTTCTGCTAACTCTCTGCGGCTGTGGTGGTGACTGGTGAGGTAAGTGTTATGAGATTCTCTATCCTTCTTACCATCATTTCTGCTTTGTCTCCCCAAAGATGTACCCAATGTTGTGAATTGTTCCAACAACATTGGGTCTTCTTTTGGTTAATCTAATTCTGTAAACAAAAGTTGACCCTATTAGTGATAATCAGGTTATTTCGAAGCTTAAAAGATGCTCGTTTTGTTCGAAACTCCGGCGGGTTTTGCCCTTTTCAAAGTACTTGATGAAGGGAAGCTATCAAAAGTTGAGGTATTTACCTCTAACTTATCATATCTGTACTATTCTATACTCTAGTATCAAGGAGAGTGTTCCTTTAACATCTTATGTAACCCTTTTATTTCAGGATTTGGGGAAGGAGTTTGCGTCACCAGATTCTGCCAGACAGGTAATAAGATCCTCTCATGTGTTTATCTAACAGCTGTTCTTGTTCCAAGTATTTTCAAGAAAAAAATGTTTTCATTTCTGGTCTTTTGAATGTTCTAAGAAATGAATAGATGAAAACTTGGTTTGGCTGTATTTGATGATTAATTGTATTTTTAGTTATTGTATAGTTGATTTCTAATGTAAGAGAGTATCTCTTGTTTTGAATTAATATAGATTGTGAAGCTAAAAGCTTTCAACAAGTTTGAAAATACATCCGAGGCTTTGTCTGCTGCAACTTTGCTAATAGATAGTAAGCCCAGCAAGGGTCTACGGAAGTTTTTGCGCTCTCACTGTGATGGTGAAACATTAGCAGTAGCTGACTCAAAGCTTGGAAACGCAATTAAGGAGAAACTGGTTAGTTTATCCCTCTTTTGTATTTTTTTTGAGAACGCTGACTAATCCCCGCGGGTTAAGCGCTGGGATATCCACCTGTTGTTGCCGCTTGGCTAGAAGAGGGGATTAATATGTTTATATTTAAGTTTTACTAAATTGTATCTTCTAATGTTTCTAGCAAATTGATTGTGTTCACAACAATGGTGTCATGGAGCTCATGAGAGGAGTGAGAAGTCAGTTGACAGAACTCATATCTGGTTTAGCTGTTCAAGATTTGGCTCCAATGAGTTTGGGTCTATCACATAGCTTGTCAAGATACAAGTTGAAGTTTAGTCCAGATAAGGTATTTTATGTTCTCTAAAGATTTTGGATCTTATTTTTTGCTTGTGTTAGTAAATATAAGATCCATCTGATACTAAGTGTTGTTTTTTGTCAGGTGGATACCATGATCATTCAGGCTATTGGTTTATTGGATGATCTTGATAAGGAACTCAATACCTATGCAATGAGAGTTCGAGAATGGTATGGATGGCATTTCCCAGAGCTTGCTAAGATTGTGCAGGACAATATTCAATATGCCAAGACTGTGAAGTTGATGGGTGACCGCACAAATGCTGCGAAACTTGATTTCTCAGAGGTATTTTGTTTGCCATGATCTTGTCTGGTTCATACAAATAATTTTCTTCATTGCTTGTTTGATGTAGTTTGGAAATAATTTGAGTTATTTATAAAAACATTTGTTGGATGAAAAAGTTAAATTTAGGATTATATGAGGTAAATGGCTAATACATTATTTGTCTTCAATATTTTAAGACGTTAAAAAAATAAATTAAGGGTAATTTGATATTTTGTTTGATGAATTTGATCCATGAAGTAATCGATGATGAGATCATAACCTTTTATCAAACAAGGCCTAATGTTTTTTTGCTGCATTTCTGTATGAATTTCAGTTGAGCAATTTCAGTTAAATTTATATATCTTTGCTATCAAGTAAATGAAAAATGATGAATATTTGCAGATTTTGTCTGATGAAACCGAGACAGAACTGAAAGAGGCATCCAACATTTCAATGGGAACTGAAGTCAGTGAGATCGATCTATCAAACATCAGGGACTTGTGTGACCAGGTTCTATCCCTATCAGAGTATAGAGCTCAACTGTACGACTATCTGAAGAGCAGAATGAATACTGTTGCCCCTAATCTGACCGCTCTCGTTGGTGAACTCGTTGGTGCTCGACTAATTGCTCATGGAGGAAGCTTAATGAATCTTGCTAAGCAACCTGGAAGTACTGTCCAAATTCTAGGGGCAGAAAAGGCTTTATTCAGAGCCCTAAAGACCAAACATGCTACACCTAAATACGGGCTTATTTATCATGCATCTTTGATTGGTCAGGCAGCACCAAAACATAAGGGAAAGATCTCGAGATCTCTTGCTGCGAAAACTGCTTTGGCAATTCGAGTTGATGCTCTTGGTGATGGAGAAGACAACTCCATGGGATTGGAGAACCGAGCCAAGGTTTGTTTTCTTTATGTTAAGTCATTTTGTTCTTATGAGCGTTTTTGTAAAATTTTATTTTGTATAACAAAACCTTAATGTTTGTTTGTTTGTGTTCTCAAATCTTTCATATTGAGAATTTAGTTTTTTCTTCCTATTTATTTGTTTGTTATTTAGCTTGAAGCACGATTGAGGAATCTAGAAGGTAGAGAACTAGGCCACTCCGCCGGTTCAGCGAAAGGAAAACCTAAGATTGAATTTTATGACAAGGACAAGAAGGGGGCAGGTGCAATGATCACCGCAGCTAAGGTTAGAATTTTTTATAGCTATGTTTGGATGAATCATAAAATTGCAATTCTGATATGGGAACCATATTGACTCAATTTAATTTGATTATAATTACAACTCAGTTTGAAGTCATCAAACATTGTTGATCTGTTCAGTAAATTGTATCTTAATTGATAATCTTCACTGTCTTCCTTCCAGGTTTACAATCCTTCTGCTGATTCTATTCTTGGACGGACAGAACCAGAAGTTGTGAAAGAACAAGCGATCCCATCACCGGCCCAAACTGAAGAAAAGAAGAAAAAGAAAAAGAAGGCAGCTGTAGAAGAAGATGCTGATGAAGAGGAGGTAGAGAAGAAAGAAAAGAAGGATAAGAAGAAGAAGAAACAAGCATCAGAGGAGAAGTCTGCAGAAGAAGGTGAAAATGGGGAGAAGAAGAAAAAGAAGAGAAAGCATTCTGAAGTGGAGGAGGAGCACCAAACTGAAACTCCAAGTAAGAAGGAGAAAAAGAAGAAGAAGAAAAGTGGAGATTAAATACCAAGCCAAGTCCCCCCCATCATTTTAAAGAAGTTAGGTATCATCTTAAATTGCTGTGTCTTTGATTTTGCTTGTATAATTTATTAAGTTTTTTATTTTATTTTGTGGCTAAGAATATTCAGAGACATAATTTTGAATTAGTTATTTTCTTTTTGAAACTTTTGTTTGAAAGATTATGTTTATTATTAGTTTTTTTTTACCAATTTTGAAGGCATTAATTGGAACCATATATTATTGTTGAAATATAGCATTAATTTCAATTTTATTATTGTAAACTGTTGCTACCATTAAAGAAGATCTATGCTAGTTTTGAATTTTATTAATTTTCATTTGTGTGCGTAGGTTTTATAATTGTTTTTGTTTATATTTGGAAACTCTAATGAGAAAGATGAATGTTTATTCTTTAGCTCAAATGACATTAATAATATTGAAATTTCTTATTTTCATCCAGCTAAAATTTTGTTGTACAGATTATGAAAAAACTTGACAGAAAAAATAACATAACATAAAATAGCATAATTAATAAATTTTACAATAAAAAAATAAAATTATAGTTGGATGAATATTTTTTTTGAAGTCATACTTATTCAAGGATTTGAACCCTTCATATACATTTGTTTAATACTTACATTTTATAATATATATTTAACATTTTAGATTGATAATGAATATATTTTAAGAATAAACAATAAAATATTATTTTATTAATATAATTAATAATTTTAATATATATATATATATATATATATATATTAAACTTATAATTATTAAAATCAATTATAATTTAAAATAAATATTTTTATTTACTATTGACTGAGGGACTACCTGCTAGTTACAAATGCCCTAAGAAACAGTTTAGCCATTTTAATCTCTTTTTTTTTTTTTTAACTTTTTATTTATTTTGAGGCTTGATTTGATTTTTTTTTTGTTAATAAAAAATAAATATTTTTTTTACAAAAAAATATTTTCCTTTATCTTTTTGATTTATTTTCTTCATTTCTCACACAAAATTGTACATCAAACTTGCATTTAAAAATTCAAACAATACAAAAATTGAATATCTCGTTCTTAAACTTAAAATCAGAATAATTTAAAATACAAACATTTATTTTTGAAATAGTTTTAGGTTTTCTCTTGATCCACTCTATCTAGAGGTATGTTTGAATTATATAAATTCTAGCATATTTTTCTATATTGCACAATGACAAACTTAGACATATGTTTAAAAACATATGAGTACCATTTAGATCTAGGATAAGAATTAAGCTAAAGAATTAAATGGGGATGAATCCCGAAAAATGTAAAAATCATATTTTCATTAAATGATTAAATATTTGTAGTAAAGACCCTCCTTCCTTCCGTTGGACACGTTGGACATATATCGAAGTTGTCCTTTCTCACGTGTAATCAACACCTGACCAAAACATAAGACGTGTCTTTGACACGCAAAATATTTCCTTTCCCGGTTTTTTCATGGAGTAAAATCAGGTGACGACTCTTAAAAAAAGTAAAAACTAGCCTAAATCGACAATTTAAAACCAAATTTAAGTCGATCCTACCATTTTGGTCATCATCTCACTCGAAATTCGAGAGAAAAATAATTCATTGGGCATTCAAACGAGATTCGATACCAAACGATTTTGAGGCGATACACATAACAAAATGCGAATTGTGATAAAGAAGGTTCAACGCTCTCTTTTTCTCGATGTTCAAACCATAGTGAAGACCTTATGAATAGTTGGAAAATGATTAATGTTAAGGATTTAATCCTTAATTTTTTCATAAGAAATATTTTAGTCCAAGCAAAAACTCAAATAATTTCGCATTCTTATGGTTACAAATAAATTTCCTAATCGATCGACAACCATAACAATTCACCACATCACATTCAAATTCTGGAAGTACTCAATCTAGCAATTTCTTTTCAATATGCCATATTATGAGTAATATTCATGAACATAAAGATTACCTTGGTGTAGGGTGGAGATGTCACAAGTTAAGGCCATATTGTGTAGATGCATTGTTTCTTTTTACACGTTTTAACTTCTTGCCATAGGTCCTACATAGTCACAGTTACTTCAAAATGTTTTTGGAATCGTGCTAACAATCTAGGAGCGGGCTATGACGTCAACCACCATCCACTACGTAGCTCCGTCTTCATCTTAAAGCTTGACAGAAGTTCCATGGAGGAAACCTAATTTTACTAACGGCAATTTTATACTCTTGATTGAAGAGAAATAGTTCGATCCAATCAATATGATGGTAGTACTAGAATTATATTCTCCACAAAAGTTTAATAGATCAACATTGTATTTCTTCTTTGTAGGTGTGATTTTGTTTGTATTTTTATTCGTGACTAGTTGTTTGATGCTTGAGCTCTTTATGGAG